>NC_083738.1:10620000-10745000 GCF_033458585.1 Syngnathus typhle | reverse complement strand
GCTCTTCCTGTGATCTTTCCCTCTGAGATTAGAGCATAAACACACGCAAATCTCTTGCTTTTCCTCCATATCACTGCTTCGTAAAAAGGCCATTCAACCACGGCTGGTAGTTGCCTGAAACAAAAGGTCATCTCAGCTTAGTCTTCATTTATATAAAAACCTTTGCATACAACCGCAGTAAGACAACTGGGGCAAAACTGCGCACTAATTGACATCTTGACCCTATATCCAACACAGTACAGTTAAATAGAACAAAGGTCAGCAAGTGATGATTTAAGACATCTTATCCGTCAAACATACCAACACTGCACCGCCAAAATCACAAATCATATTATCACAAATCTCACAACCACTACCTTCTGAGCAACAGCTTAGAGGCTGTCATGCATGCGCGTTCTCATGTGTTTTTACCGATTTTATGCTGCTGGGTAATAACCGTGTGTGTGTGTGTGTGTGTGTGTGCGTGTGTGTGTGTATGTGTGGTCTTTCATCCCAGCGTAACGCACACTTTGACAAACACTAACCCACACACTATAGTTACTAGTAGTGGTCGCAGAAGAGGCTGTAATAGTGGGATTAGTTGTATAGGTAGTTTGTAGTAGAAGTGATGTCGTAGTACACTTAAATCTAAATTTTACTCGCTTTTACCACGCGACTTTCTAACGCGGTTTGATCATGGACCCCAATTTTTTTTCGTCTTGGAT
The DNA here is from genome assembly GCF_033458585.1 of Syngnathus typhle. Lineage (NCBI taxonomy): Eukaryota > Metazoa > Chordata > Actinopteri > Syngnathiformes > Syngnathidae > Syngnathus > Syngnathus typhle. Next base: position 10,744,296 of record NC_083738.1, on the reverse strand, counting down.
ACATTTTCAAGTAGTATTTTAAATGGATGATACAAGGATCATACAAAGGTAAATGACTAAATCTTAGCGCTAGTGATACATGACACAGTAATATAATTTCTTTCGGTGTCTTGCTTTTCGACTTTGTTATCCTCAGTTTTGTTTTTCAGTTTTGGCTAAGAATTTTCATTACTCTTAGTATTTATTGGTGAGTTGAATCAGTACCAGTCTATAATTCTACTTAAAGTGACAGTGTGTGTAATATTTTTCACCATTCTTTCAATTTCAAATACCAACTATTAATCTAAAAAGTATGCAAAAAATATATTCAGGCCAAATACAGCAGCGGCTTACGCTGTCACGCAGGCAGCTCCTCATGTGTGTTTACCTGCCCGCTGTTGCTGGTGTGGTTTGTTTCATTCACACTTTGTCTATTTCAGTTGCTGTGAAACACACGCACGCACGCACACACACACACACACACACGCACACACACACACACACACACACACACACGCACACACACACACTCACGCATACACATGGGATGATTGGCGGATTACAGAATAGGGAAACATATGGTCTCAATAAAAATAGAGCATGATACAGTCATTATCAAGGCTGGTGGTTTGAACCCAAAACACAGACCTTACTATTGAATGTTCCATTAATAACGTCTATTATCCTCTTAACGTGTGTCATTGCTCTATTTTCCACGCTCTTTTCGTATTCGATGTTTGCATAAGACACCTAATCTACCCCCTTTTTGCAAACCAATGTCTGTAACGTGACACCGATACAGTGCATTATGTCAAAGGGTGTTACTGCGTGGAAAACCGTCAATTTGGGCCCCAGTGTGAAAATAATTTTGTCAAGAAATGTTGGCCTCAAACTGAGAGGATGACTGCTTTTGTGGCCATTTGGGAGAACGTACACTTCATAAATTGTAGTAGGAGGAGGCGTACCAGTAGCAGTTGCAATAGGAGTGGTCAGAAATTGTAGTAGTAGTCAAAACAGTGGTAGTCTTGGTTGCAGAGTCCTTGCCACCATTAGAGGTAAGCATTCTGTCCCAATAATGGAATGGTCCTTCCGTCCATCACCGACAGATACCCATTTTGCATTTTGCGGATGAAGGACAAAAGACAAGAAAGTTTAAAAAAAAAAATGTACGGACTGAGGACAGATGGAAGTGATTTTTCATCTGTTAGTGTAATCATCTGGCTCAAGTGGACAATACAGAGAGGCCTCAGTGACTGTAGTATGCTATAAGTCTTTTGTCATTTTGTTCTACGTTTTTACTGTGATTAATAGTGACACGTGAAGAGTGTCATTGTTTTCATTTTTGTTTTTAAAATTAGAAAACAATAGCATTATGAATTTTGCAGGTGACACGTGAAAATCATTGTTTTCATTTTTTTTTGTTTTTAAAATTAGAAAAGGGGCAGCTCGGTGATGCACTGGTTAGCACGTTCGCCTCACAGTTAGGAGGGTGCTGGTTCGATTCCAACTTCGACCCTCCCTGTGTGGAGTTTGCATGTTTTCCCCGTACCCGGGTGGGTTTTCTCCGGGCACTCCCACATCCCCCCAAAAAAGCATGCTTGGTAGGCACTCCAAATTGCCCCTAGGTGTGAGTGCGAGTGCGGATGGTTGTTTTTCTCCAGTACGCCTGCGAACCCCGCGGGGACAAGCAGTATAGAAGGTGAATGGATGGATGGATGGATGGATGGATGGATGGATGGATGGATGGATGGATGGATGGATGGATGGATGGATGGATGGATGGATGGATGGATGGATGGATGGATGGATGGATGGATGGATGGATGGATGGATGGATGGATGGATGGATGGATGGATGGATGGATGGATGGATGGATGGATGGATGGATGGATGGATGGATGGATGGATGGATGGATGGATGGATGGATGGATGGATGGATGGATGGATGGATGGATGGATGGATGGAAATTAGAAAACAATAGCAGTATGAATTGTGCAGAAAATGGAAATTGTAACAGGCACACAAGAGACTTGGAAGAATGTAAAGTCAGAGTCAGAGTCAGTTTTATTGTCAATTCCTTCATGCCAAGACACAACCAGCGTGGTCATGGAAAAGCGTGCCACCTCAGTCACTAAAGACTGCGGTCGAGCCTGCAAGGTCCTCGTTTTACCCGCAGATATTGCACAGCTAATGCCTTTCTCTGTGTCACTTGTATGCGTTAGCTGCGCCAATAAAGGAAATACATACAGGGTGACCTTAATGCGCCCCCTTGGCCTGACACAATGTTATGTTGTGCTAAAGGACAGATGCTTTCATGACATAGAAAATACTCTGCTCCAGTCCAATAGGTCTTGAGAAAATTACTTGCTAAATTGTATCCTACCACCATGACAACAACCATTACTACTATTACAACCGCCAGAGCGAACGTGTCCTCAGCTTTAGGATGTCGCTGACGGCCACCACATATTTTGTACGACGCCGCAATAATCAACGTGGATTTGATTCTACCCTTGGCTACAATGCAGAGCAGGATCTTGGTCAAAATAAGCTTTTTTTAAACTTAAAACGTTTGGCGTTCTAATGTTGCATCTAACAATAGATGAATCTGAGGCTTTCTAAAGCACTTTGGCAACGATCCTATGGTGTAATACTCTGATAGAAGCATTCCACCATTTAAATCAAACTGGGTTTCTCTCAAATGGACCGGAGAGAGATGACAGAAGAGCTTTTAAAATAACGAAGGTGGGTGGAGGATTGTATTATGAATAAGGAAAGTGACAATGACGGAAGGGTGCCCAGGTCGCAGGCAAAGGACTGAACGGACATTTTTGGGCAAATTGCCAATGAGTCACATCAGTTTATATAGTACAGTAGTATGGCAGTAGTAGTAGTGATCATAGTATTAGCTGTCATAATAGTATTAGTTGTAGCCATTAGTCATGGTCCCGGTTGTGATTGTAGAATGGGTTGTAGTAGTTGCAGTATTGGTACTTCTTCTCTACTCTTCACCCGAGTTTCCACTCTCAAATATTCCCAGATGAGCAAAGAGATGAGCGATGTCTGAACCTCCTCCTTGGCAGTGTCAATTTACACCACAACGTGACCCTTCCGGAGGTTTGCATCGTTGAGACACGTCGGTTCCGCCCATCTTCTTCTCCAAAGATGAGTGAGACACAAACCTGCCTTTATAAATCGGCGTGTCCGCTTGCACCTGCTCCCTCTGCTCAAACCCCTGCTCAAAAATAAGCGTTTGGACAGACTACAGAGTAACATGAGATGAGCATTTGAATGATGTCATTTTAATGAAAGATTTCGCATGTGGCAAGAATTTGTCATGTTGTCTCTAGGATGAACAGAATGATGCATGGATAGAAATGCTTTTTTTTTTTTAGTTGATAGGCAATGTATGGACAGGCATGCATGCATATATTTTTACATGACCAAATACTGTCACCTAGTGGCCATTCACTAGAACGTCAAAAGCGGAAAAGTGCAGAGCCATCCGGATGTCATCCCTGAGAAAAGTTACTCAAGTGTGTGCATGCAAAAAATAAAAGACAATTGAATCTATTTTAAATTTAGGAATTACGAATGCAATTTTAAAGCAATTTTAAATGTTACTAGACTGCCATTCCACAGGCCACTAGTGCGTTGAATTGTCTTACTAGTGAGGACAAGGCGTGTATTAGTAAGTACACTAATCTTAAAATAGATACCGAGGAAAATGAATGAAACAAAGTTACAGTATGTAATAAAAGTAATAAAAATGTTCCAATGACTTGCCATTAATTGTATATAACTATGGTATTGCAAGGAGACAACGTATCTTCTAACCTTGTCATATTATGCAAAACTTTACCATGGATTATTATATTACATCATCCCTTAATATTTAGCAAGCACTATACATTTCATTGCAGTGGCTATTTCACCGTCTCCGACCTGTATTTGCGACACTTTGCGTCTTCTCATCACGGCAGTCAGGCCACAAACAGCTTTACGTCAGTATGTATTCACACGTGTTGTCTCACGAGATACTGGAAAGTCCTGGACGCTGTTGAAGTTGTCGGTACCGCGAGCAGAATGCAATTTAGATGCTTTATACACCTTTTATCGATTTAATGTTAGTTAATGTTAATGTTAAAGCGTTGGCGTCGCGACATGTTGTAGAAATTTCTTCTTTTGCTTAGGAATTATTTATACGGTAGGCGCTAGCAGCTAGTTATTAGCACGCTTTGTGTTCGCCTTACTCAGACTTTTGATGTTTGTCTATTTTTTGTTTCTTTCAGATATTCTTTAAGAATGTCATTCAGAGGTGGAAGAGGTGGAGGTTTTAACCGGGGAGGAGGAGGCGGAGGGTTTAACAGGGGAGGAGGAGGCGGAGGATTTAATAACCGCGGCAGAGGAGGCTTCGGCGGCAGAGGTGGCAGAGGAGGCTTCGGTGGTCGTGGTGGTTTCAGACAGCAAGATTATGGACCCCCAGAATACGTTGTTGGTGAGAGCTTCGTGCATGATAGCAATTGAAAACCAAAGTTAGAGCCATATGACGATCAGAAATAGGGCAGATGTTTTCATATCCCGATATTCGGGTTAATACATCTCAATTAACCGCTTTAACATGCAGTAAGCATTACAGTTTGAAATTGTGATTACCGTTACAATCACACCAACAAGGCTACAGTTAAATGTGTGTGATGGATCTAAAAATTGTACCTTTGTTAGTCAGGATGTTACGATAAAAGATTAACATTGCTAATACAAATTAATAATTGTGCCTAAATCATTATATCAACCTGTAACATTAACTGTTGTGCCATAGCTTTAGGAGAGTTTGTGCATCCCTGCGAGGACGACGTCGTGTGCAAATGCACAACTGAGGAAAACAAGGTTCCCTACTTTAATGCACCAGTGTACCTGGAAAACAAGGAGCAGATTGGAAAGGTGGATGAGATATTTGGACAGCTGCGTGACTTTGTATCCCATTCATTCAACATCTGTTTCATTTGTTTTATAAGAACAAATTTGTTTCTTGGTTGTCCCTTAACTCACCTGTTCAGTATTTTTCCGTCAAACTTTCTGAAAACATGAAGGCTTCTTCGTTTAAGAAATTGCAGAAGGTAATAATTCTCATCCAGTTTCCATGCAAATACATTAGCATCAAACTGCAATCTAAATGACCAATGCTTGTGTTCAGTTTTATATAGACCCAATGAAGCTCCTTCCACTGCAAAGGTTCCTGCCAAGGCCGCCTGGTGAAAAGGGTCCGCCAAGGGGAGGTAGAGGTGGACGGGGAGGCGGTCGTGGAGGTGAAGACATTTCTTACATTTGATTTGATCCTGGATAGAATAGAATAGATCTTTATTGTCATTGTCACACATGTTGAGCGTGCTGTGAGTGTTGATTGTTGTTTGTTGGTTTGTAATGGTATGTCAAAAATCATGGTTTGGTAGTTGGTACATGCGTTGATTTAATAGTCACGCTTTGTATCGTACACAGGGACCAATACTACTCGTACACCTGCAATGAGGGCCTAAGGGAGCCCTTCTGCAATATGTTTAGCGACTCAGAAATATCAAACAGATTTGCATGCTGCAAAGACAAGACCGGCTTCGTAATCAAATCTGGTTTAGCGGCGTAGTTCAGGAAGAGGCTCGTTATGAGTGTCAACAAACCCGGACCGTTGGTCCTCATGTTTGATGAAAGTCTCAATACGAATTCAAAGAAAAAATAGTTGGACATGCACATTCGGTTTTTAGAAAACGACTGTGTGACTTCCACGATATTTTGGTTCCGAATTCCTGGGAGATGCAAGGGCTTGAGCAGAGTGTAACATCCATAGTTGGTCTTCATATTTGTCTAACTTAAATAGTTTTCTTTATTTGAAAAAAAATGCACCTTCTGTTTTTGAGGCGGTGCATGAACAATGTTTTTTTTTCCTCAGGAAATGAAGCATGCACATTTATTTTATGTTAACACCTATGTGAGTTTTTGAAAAAATAATTCACAAAATTGACAGACTGCCAAAAGCATATCAGTAAGCCATGCCTTCTGCAAGCCAGAGACTGAGCTGTGCTGTTTGTTTGTTTACAAAGTAAACATAAAGCTCGAAGGTGGCATTGTTCCTTGCCCAATTTTGCATGATGGAGTTTGGGATGCCTTTATACTGTACAAATAAAACTACAATCTGGTAGCTGCTTTACTTTTTGTTCTCCATAATTATTACAAAAATGCTACTGTTTCAGGTGGATTCCGGGGTGGCAGAGGTGGAGGTTTTGGAGGAGGTGGTAGAGGTGGAGGATTCGGACGTGGAGGTGGAGGATTCGGACGTGGAGGTGGCGGCTTCAGAGGCAGAGGTGGCGGAGGACGTGGATTCAGGGGTAGGACTGCATCCTGAATGGCATTTGAGTTCTTGTGTCGTCGTGTCAGTGTTAAACCTCTTTGTTTTATTTGTAGGTGGGAGATGATCTGCTGTGGGTCCACAACTTAGTCCTCTGTGAGGGTCACAAAGTTGGACATTATCTTCTGAGTGGATTTGTTTTCTTTATTTTTATTATTTTTTGTACAAGTGATGAGTCTTCTTTTTATAGTTACCAAAGGTGGACATTGTCTGTCCGTCAGTGAGCCGCTGTTAGCATTTCAGGCCTGCGTGGGGCTAGTTGGTCCCTTGTTGCCGACAGCTAGTAAGTCTCATTGAGAATGTCATTTCCACGTCACACAGCACAAGCTGACATGTGGCCAAATTAAGAAAATTATTCAAATAAAAACAACAGACGTGCACAGTGTGGTCATTGGGGAAATTAAAATAATATGGGACCATATCATTGTAATCAGTGATACCGGAAGGTAAACAAACATGTTTTATTTTTTATTTGGCTACATGTCAGGGATGTGTGGCAAGTAGTTCATTCCTGACTATGTTTGGCTGTCGCCAACAAATTGGATAGATGGGGGCCTGCACAAAATACTGACGGCAGCTGACAGAAAGATTGATGATCTCAACCTTTGATATTTAAAGGGCTCAAATCCATGTTTGTGATACACCTCAGTAGTCAAATGCACCTGAACAGATACATTCACAAATGGTCATTAGTGATATATGGACAAGTTTGTTGGGGGGTTTAGAGTTCAAAATTGGTTGAATTCTTACGACTGCAGAAAATCTTGTCTTGATTAAAAAACAAAATTCTGTAAAATAGTGTCTCAGTGATTTTACTTCTTTCCCACACAGGCTTATGATTTATGACAATGGTTATTAGGGCGCAGCAGTTTTATGGTCTTTTGTCTCTACCCTGAATTATTCAAGTTCAGGTTTACATATCAAAGAAACAATAGACACTAACATTTGGCATTTTATTAAAAAAAAAAGAGTAAATTATTTTATTGAGACGTGAAGTGCAAACAATATTAGTAAAACTATATGAACATTTTGGATCGTGTAAGGAATAAAATAGGCAACCTTGAAAAAAAAAATCAAGGCAGCAATAAGGCGCAATAAACGATTATTCAAAGTTTGTCAGTGATTACTTGAATAACAAAATAGAAATTGAACCGTTCAGACTCCGAACAATTATACTAGTGGCATGCGGGCAAAACAAAAATGGGATGGAGGTGGTGGCATTTACCTGCGGTGTGAATCAAGCCTAAGATACAACTGTTGGTGTGAACGACGCAAATAATTTTTCCAAAACTTCAAACACCAAGGTTAAATCGCGACCCGGTGACATTCTTTTAAATATTAATTTCGCGGTTCCGGATGTACGTCATTTCTATCATTGTGTTTGATTGGTCAACCTCTATCGTTTTATCTGATTGGTCAACCTCTCCTCACACGGCTGCGCACAGCCGCACACAGGCTCACTGCCTTCGACGTTTAAGACAGTGGAGCAGCATGGCGACATCCGGCAAGGTTGGTGTACGCTTCAAACTTACTAAATGAATATAATTCAATCGATGGTAACTTCATTTAACTTTCAAAGCTCTTTTCCTGACTGGTGGTTTTTGGGAGTGCGATAATCGGTACTTTAAATCCGCTAAATTACATATTCTTCGAGAGAAGAACAATTGCAGAGCTGTCGTCGGCTGGATAAGTAAACAAACAAGGATATCATTTATGCATCGAACTAACAACGAAGCGCTTTTTTAAGGTAAATGCGGGACCAAGCCACAGTCTGCTAGCCGAAAATTCACACCTACTCCAAATAATTTGTTGATAATTCTTAAAGGAGACGTAACTTGGAAAATCTATTTTTTTTTTTTTAATTTTGTATTCATTTTATTGTGTACTTGGATTGAACTAGCAACGAAGCGCTTTTTTAAGGTAAAGGAGTGGGCAAGCTACAATCTGCTAGTCCAAAGTTCACACCTACCTACGCTTTTTAATGATAAGACGTATCATTGAAAAGTTTTTGCTTTTATATTCATTTTATTGTGTACCTGGAGTCTCCAAAATTGTAGAAAAGTCTAATCTATCCCTCCAGGTGCTGCAGAGATACTTTTATGATCTGTTTGGGGGCTTTTTTTTTTTTTTACTCTGTTCAGTTTTCTCCATTTTCTATTACGTATTTGTATCTATTACATCACATCTGTTGGGGCGAGACGACCAAACAAGGTAATTGGTTTGCCCAAACGGTTTTTGGATATCTGCCATCTTTATCATTACGATTATTAATGTCACATGGACCAAGTGCGCAGACATTACATTTGGGCACACGTTGAGGGTGTGTGTGCAAGCCTTCTTGGCTGTAGCAGATGGATTAGTGATTTTTAAAGTCAGCGTATTCTGTTTTGTTGTTTTGTACCGTGGTACCGAATTAGTCTCGAATTGTGGAAAATCACAGGTATTGACTGAAATTCTGGTATCGTGACAACCCTTGTTTACAAGACGTGTTAATAAATATTGTGAGGGGATTTATTTTGTTACATGTTATGTATGTATGGACGTCTTCTGCCGTTGACATCTTTTAATCAATCAAAACGTTTGCGGCGCAAGTAAACGCTACCTCGGCTAAAAAACTACAAATATGTCTGACCGGGAGTTTGGTGTGAAGTATCTCATTTGCATTTAAAGCAGTGCTTCTCAAATAGTGGGGCGCGCGGTGCTATTCCTGGGGGGGCGCGTGTGACCCTGGGGAACAGGCTTTTTTTTTGGCAGTACTAGAATAAAGTGTAATTGCGCGTTTACTACAGCAGGGGGCAGTGGCGCTCTCATTGTTACTTCTGTCACGTTTGCGACAGTGCAACATTTTACGACTTACAAGACAAGTTAGGATAGTCACGGTGGGGAGGGGGGGCGCGAATAGATTTCTTCTTGCTAGGGGGGGGGCGTAACAGAAAATAATTGAGAAGCACTGATTTAAAGAGACCCTGCCAAAACGGCTTGGTCTGAGCCGCACCTCAGAACAAGTATAGAAGAGGAACCATGGATGGATGGATGGATGGATGGATGGATAAATAGATAGCCCCCAACCCCCGCGATGAGTTAAAAAGTCTCACGGGAAGGAATGAACCCCTCAGCCTCTCCGTGATGCTATCAAAACGAGGAATTCAGACAAAAGCATCACTGTTCCTCTTTATATAAACCACAACTGAATGAGTACATTTTAAAACGGAATAATTTATAGACGTTATATGTAAGATTTAAGTAACGCCTTGTTGACTTCACCCTACGGATTGACAGTTCTTCTGTATTAGAAACTAAATGTCCCATTCAAAACCAAATGGCCGTGCTCTGTGATTGCTTTTCTAGGTCATCAAGTGCAAGGCTGCTGTAGCCTGGGAGTCGGGAAAGCCTCTGACCATTGAAGATGTGGAGGTGGCGCCACCCAAGGCCCATGAGGTCCGGATTAAGGTAAATCAAGGCTGGTCTAGGTGGTGTACAGTCAAATGAAACTTCCTATTAACATTGTCAATTGTTTTTCAGATCTTTGCCACTGGGGTGTGCCACACTGACGCATACACTCTAAGTGGCAGTGACCCTGAGGGGGTGTTCCCCATCATCCTAGGCCATGAGGGCGCTGGCACCGTGGAGAGTGTTGGCGAGGGTGTAACCAAGTTTAAGCCCGGTAAGAAGTCCCAGACATGTTTTATATTTTCAAAGTCTTTGTATTTATGTTGTCTGAGAGATTAATGATTCATGTTGTGTCAAGGTGATACTGTCATCCCGTTGTATGTGCCTCAGTGTGGGGAATGCAAGTTCTGCAAAAATCCCAAGACCAATCTCTGCCAGAAAATTAGGTACACTTGTCTTAATCGAATACTCCGTTCCGGGAGTTTTAAATACATGTTTAATTTTATGCACACTATGTTAGGGGTGAAACAAGTGAAAGCGTAACATCTATTGGTGGCAGTAATGCGCCATTGGTTAGACATCTTAGAACTTAATATAAAAGGATGTAATTATATCATTCTTCCTTTAAATGCATTGTATTTTATTTTTTATTTTATGAGGTCATTTGGTATTTTGTCTGTTTGTAAATATCCGGAATATTTTTTTGTTCATCTTGTTTATTTTGGTATCAGTTTACAGAAAAATACTTAAATTGCTTGACTTTGTATTGACATCAATTCTTCCAAATTAGGATGATCATATTATGTTAGATGGAATTTTCTTGTCACAGCAGCGTACAAGAGTGCAAGAATACAAGAAACATGTGCAAAATGGAAAAATTTATAAAATTACAGACAATCAAAGACAAGTGCACAAACAGAAACAATTACTAGTAAGCAAAACATATTAACATCATGCTCCCTTCCTTCAGAGTGACCCAAGGTCAGGGCCTGATGCCTGACGGGACTTCCCGCTTCACTTGCAAGGGCAAGAAGTTGTTCCACTTCATGGGGACCAGCACCTTCTCAGAGTACACTGTGGTGGCGGACATCTCCCTGGCCAAAATCAATGAAAAGGCTCCCCTTGACAGGGTGTGCCTCCTTGGGTGCGGCATCTCCACTGGTTACGGTGCTGCGCTGAATACCGCCAAGGTAGGTTTGCCAAAAAGATCACTTCCTACAGTACATGAATTGGCCACATATCAAATAGGTACCCCATTTTAATAGATGTCATGCTTCAATTAGCCCACTTGAATTCTTGCTACTGCCCAAATAAATGCCTCCCTTCTCTCCTGATGCTCATCAAAATCTAAAGGCTGTGGTGAAAATGTTCTTTATACGAAACAAAATGAGAGGATTGTTTGGAAAAAGGAAAGTCTTCTATTTAAAAAAAAAAATAAAATAAATTACTGTACAAGGCTTTATAGAAGTGCCTGAAATGTATCTGGTGGGTTTCCTTCAATTAAGGTGGAACCCAATTCCACATGCGCCGTCTTTGGCCTGGGAGCTGTCGGCCTAGCCGCCATCATGGGTTGCAAGGTGGCTGGGGCCACTCGCATCATCGGTGTCGACATCAACCCGACCAAGTTTGACAAAGCCAGGGAGTTCGGCGCCACTGAGTTTGTCAACCCCAAAGACCACAGCAAGCCCATCAATGAGGTACTGGTGGAGATGACCGACGGCGGCGTGGACTACTCGTTTGAGTGCGTCGGCAATGTGCAGCTCATGGTGAGATTTTGCATTGTTGTGCCAGTCAAATGTAGTACAAAAAGAAGAAAATAACCAGTTGAATGTTTTAGCGAGCTGCTCTGGAGGCCTGCCACAAAGGCTGGGGTGAGAGCATCATTGCCGGCGTCGCCGGAGCTGGACAGGAGATCTCCACTAGGCCTTTCCAGCTGGTGACCGGGCGTGTGTGGCGGGGCACAGCCTTTGGAGGTGATGAATTCTTTAGGGATATACGGTATTGTGGCGCTTAAAGGGTCACCACAGTGAATAAGTTACCACATCTGCCTTTGTTTCAAAGTTTGGAATTCAAATAAGAAATCTGGTTCAGAGTTAGGCGGTAGCAGCAAAGTGAGCAGCTACTACTAGCCCTGATTGTGAAGAAGAAGGCCAGAGGCCAAAAGTACTGTGAAAATATTGTTTGAAGTTTTACCGGTGGAGGCAGCACTTCATCACCAATGCACCGAATTACTGTGTGCATTTGTCCTGTTGTGTATCGGAAATGTGCATGTGGGGTATATAGTGCCAAATAAAAACAAGCCTCACAGCCCAAGATGACAACTTTGCCAACCTTTCAAGCGTGCCGCTTACAGCACCACAGCTCTGCTTAGTGTTTGCCTTTGACATGACAGTGTTTCAGTGTATTCTGACTGTAACTTGAACATGGCCAATCTTCACCTCATGGGAGAAGAAACTGTTTGGGGGCAGAACTATTTAAATATAACCCATTGTAACATAATTAGCTGGCAGAATTCACATGAGTTTGTATAGACACATTTCTGAAAATCGACAGCCTACAACAATTACTTGGCTGTTCAGTTTTACCCTTGGTGGGTGAACAGATGCTCTACTGACCTAACTGTTTGTATGTGAGCAATTAAAAAGTCACACCTCTTTCAACATTGTTTCACGCAGGCTGGAAGAGCGTGGAAAGTGTCCCCAAACTAGTGGAACAGTACATGAACAAGAAGCTGAAGGTGGATGAGTTTATCACCCACACGCTGCCATTTGACAAGGTTAATGAGGGATTTGACCTCATGCACTCTGGAAATAGGTATACTCATTAATGCCATAGTCCTTTATCTGATTGATTATAATTTGTCCCTAACACTGTCAGATTTTCTCTTTTTCTTGTGCAGCATCCGCACAGTCCTGACCTTCTAAAGTACATTGACCACCAGTGATGCAGCTCCCAACTGGAGCACTTAATGCTACATCATTTTCATCGTCAAAGTCACAAAAATTTCACAATGGTTGCAACAATTTCTATTGAAAAAGCATTCAAATATGTGTTTTCTGCACATGTCATGAATATTGTGTCAATAAAATAAGCACAATTCCTATCAGATATCTATATTGGTTATTTTTGGTTTAATCATACGTAATGTTTAGGTTTTTTTTCTAGCTGCGAGCTGTAGTTCTAAATTATTAATCAAATAAATACAATATAGAAGTCTAGGCAATCTAATACACAAGTTGCACGTAAAAAGAACTACAGTAATAAAATGTAGAGAACGACATATGTATCTGCCTATTGTAATTTTTAAAGAAAATATTTTAGTTGGAATAATGACGCGTTTAAAGTTGGAAATGTTTGAATCATTCAAAATATGGAAGTAATAAGAGAAATTGTGTTTTTGCATCGTTTTCATTTTTTGGGTATGTTTTGTGTGGTGTTTTTTTGTGTGCGTGTACTTTTTTGTGTGTTTTTTGTACTTTGTGTTATATTACTCTACATGCAGTGTGTATAATTCCTAAACGAGATTCTACACAGTTTCATTTCAAATGCTAGAAATTTGTGTCCAAATACTTGTGGGCCTGTTGTAGGTTCTTTTCTGCAGTTTTTTCCCCTCCTGTTTGTTTGCAATTTAATTCTATTTGTTTTGATAATTAAATACTTAATATTTATCCTTTACAATTGTAAAATAATGTAATAAAGTATGAAAACAAAATAAATTAACTGTAAACTAAATGTACATGTACTTTAAAATTCAACTTTGTTTAGAATAAAACAAACCAAATTAACTACATTGTAGCTTGACTCGTGAAATTAATAACATTACAGATGAGGTTCTAAAAACAAAGGTGTTTTAATATATGGCCAATAACGTTGACATATATTTAACTATTTGTGTAATTGATTAATGAAAACACAAAAATACAAATGTATTTTTGATTTTAGGATGTAATTTAATTGTTTAATCGGATTAATTAAAGACATCAACGTAATTAGCCAATTTTAAGTGAAACTAAAGGCTAAATTAATGCACCAAAAATGCCCTGACTCCACCCACTGGTCAACTTCCGACTACGTCACAGATTGTTCATAAAGTACATGCTCGGTGCAGTCCGGATTTGGCAGAGAAAGAAAATCAAAGAAACGTTCTACACGATGGCGACCGCCTGTATGGTGAGTGCTCGGCTAAACTCTGGCAGATAACAGTCTCCTCAAACTCACTCTCACCTTCTGTTTAGTGTATGCCAGTCAAAGACGTTTCATGGGAATTTAGACGCAAAACAAACCAGGGCGCACATGTGGCAGTGAGAGGAGTAAAATGTCAGTTTTGTGTTACGATCCACTCGCTTACTAGGATACTGTTAGCATGGCAGAGCTAACAGCAGCCTCTCTCCAGAGAACTGCTACGAACTTGGCTATACTCATTTACTTTATATATTTCCGGTATCTCTGATAAAAAGTTTTAGAACAAGTCATTTTAAGTGTAACTAATAGAGCCTCATCGAAGTTAATGTTTCCCCCCCCCCCCCCCCCCTTTCATCCTGGATGAAAGGATGAAAGAAGTCGCGCTGCGGAAAGTCTACTTTTCTTGACAGTTTTACAGCAAAATAAATAGTACTTACTCAAGCCTTTTTACTGTTTAATTAGTTGTATGGGAAATACAATTAAACGTGTTTTGATGATGCACGACTGTAAAATTCCGATTTTCAATTTTGATATTTTTTGTATGAGCAAAGGGGAAAAACAATTAAAATAGGTTTGTTGTTTATTAAATGTAATTTTATTTTTAAGGCCTTATTGCCAGCCCTGTTTTTTGCTTAACTTTTAAAGGACTATGCCTGTCAATTAAAATTGTGTATTCCTTTTCTTGATTAGGTGTTAGCCTCCATTGCTCCAAAACTTGAGAAGGAAAACAGTGAGACGGCGGTTCAAAATCTGGTTGAAAGTCCAGAATCGTACATCAAGCATCCTTTACAGAACAGGTAAGACTCGGAGTCCAGTTCGCCGCTACTGTGCTAGTCCAAACAACTATTGTGCATGTGCAGGTGGGCTCTTTGGTTTTTCAAGAATGACAAGAGCAAAACTTGGCAAGCCAACCTTCGACTCATCTCCAAATTTGACACCGTGGAGGACTTCTGGGCGTAAGTAATGTTAGAGCAATATGGACAGCAATATTAAAGTTGAGGATTTATTTATGAATGCAAGGTGTGTCCTTTGTTCCGTGCCAGCTTGTATAACCACATTCAGCTGTCCAGTAACTTGATGTCCGGCTGTGACTATTCACTCTTCAAGGTAGGCACACACTCCCTCCCGGCTCACTACTGACATAAAGTGACAATGTGTTGTGCTTGAGATTGATTGATTGATCCCCAGGGGTGGGGAAATTCAGGCCCCAATAGTATCCATACCACAGAGCGGGAATACAAAAGACACAGAGGGCATGAGCGCTACTCAATAGGCTCTCATAAGGCTGCCACACAACGGCGCCACAAAGAAAGCCAGAAAGTGTGAAAGATAAAAGCCATCAAAGCAAATCAAAGCAAAAAGACAAAGGGAAAAAAAGTAACACCGGCCAACCAGCACCTCTCAATATCAGAGAACACACAAAATAGCCTCCACGGGGTCCATGTAAGAACAGTGCAGTTCAACGGCGCCCAATGGACCGCGGTCGTGAATCGGTGAAAACATCACAAAGCAGGCAAACGTGTGAGCAGCGTCCTGGGCACCCAGTCGGGGCACGTGCAGATGGTCACCACGGGACTAGCACGGTGAAGCTCGTTGCTTCCGACGAGCACAAGGGAGCGGACTCCCCACAGGGGTCGCGACTGCGAGACCAAGGCGAGGGACCCGGTCAGTACCGGCCAGATAAGCAGGAAGCCGTCGTAGAGTTACGCAGGTCTCGAACGATGTGCGCAGCTATCCCGTTCCCAGGGGGGAAAAAAATATCCGATCCGAAGCGATACCGAGGTGCGGTAGAAGACACCAGCATTGCCAAATGGACAAAAAGACGGAAAGAAAGAGGAGAAAAGAAGGAAAGAGAGAACACTGCTGGGAGGGTTAGGGTTAAAAAGCAGCCATTTTGACTCTGTCAGACATAAACTTCGAAAAAACTATTATACATTGAGAACAGATAAAATGTGTGATTAATTGCAACTTAACAGTGACTAATCATGATTAAAAAAAAATTATCAACTGAAGGCCATGCAGTATATGCATGCATGCGTGTGTGTATGTGGTAGGACATAGTTATTAAGTATGTTTTAAGTTGCATAAACAATGGCATTAGAGTATGTTTAATTAGATACTTGTAGAATCCCTGTCATTGGTGCTGCTGGTTTGCTTTGTATGTCTCTCTATTGGACTCCCGAATGTCCACTTGGCTGCAGCAGTCCCATGGACATTTCTTTGTCCACAGGACGGCATTGAACCCATGTGGGAGGATGAACGCAATAGGCAAGGCGGCCGCTGGCTCATCACGCTCTCCAAACAGCAGCGCAAGGCTGACCTCGATCGCTTCTGGTTGGAGACGGTAAGTTTTGCTTCTGTAGCAAGTGGGTTCTGAATGGTTATAGAAATTATAGTATCATGATTATTAGAAGTGTAAAAATTAATCAACAACAAACTGACCATCAAATAATCGCCTCGTATTTTCACAATCAAGTAACTGTTTGGACATTTTAACTAAAGATTGTCCCCTACAGCAGCTTACTTCGCAATTAGAAAAAAGTAGGAAACGACAGATTGACAGCTATAGGCAAGAGCTCTGGCGTAACACTTGATAGCTAGTGGTGAGTGCAAGCTGCGGCCTAGTCAACGACTTGACGTCACATCCGTTCCCAACATGGCGTGCATCGCATAATAAAATAAACCGGGGGGGGATTTGATGTTAAACTTTAAATATTCAATGAGCTACACAAAGTTAAGTGCCCATAATGTTTTTCCCACCTGGTTGATCCTCACGTGAGTGGATGTCTTTGCATCGCAGCTCTTGTGTCTGGTGGGGGAAGCGTTTGACGACCACAGTGACGATGTGTGTGGCGCAGTCATCAACGTACGAACCAAAGGGGACAAGATCGCCATCTGGACCACGGACTATGAAAACAAGGATGCCATCACACACATTGGGTGAGCAGGGACCTGCAGTGTGTTCTTTTTGTTTTTTGTGTCTGCTAAGTGTTTTTGTTGTATTAGGCGTGTCTTCAAAGAAAGCCTCGGAGTCCCTTCCAAAGTTGTGATTGGCTACCAGTCGCATGCTGACACGGCCACAAAGAGCGGCTCCACCACCAAAAACAAGTTTGTTGCCTGATGACATCCACGTTCTGTTTTTTTTCTGGGCCACCTTTTTCAACATGAACGTTCACAAGAAATGGGGACACTGGATTGCGTCTTATTTATTTATTTAAGTTTCTATACAAGCGCCTAGTGATTGGCTGCACCCCTCCACTGCACAGTGTATGGTGATTGTGTTTCAAGAGTATATTTTTGTTCCAGGAATGCCTTCTCGCCAAGCCACTTGTACAGTGTGAGTAGTAAAAAAAAAAAAGTGATAACTATTTTGTAAGATAACACGCATGTCATTTTGTGGAATACAGTCTTTGTTTCTTACAAACAGCTAGTTGTTAATGCACTTTGTTACTTTGAGTCTGCTGAGTTAATTGAGGACCAGCATTGAGAAAGCCAAATTAATGCTGGTTGACCTTTTTCGGATGTTGAGCCTTTGTGATTGGTTCAAGTCAACCTCATTTGATTTTTGTTTCGCTTGTGAGTCGTAGTGCTGCTAACCGTGCCCCGAACAGTAAATGTGCACACCAGAGATGCAAATGAAAGAGTGGCGTGTTCTTTCCACCAGCTATTAAGTAGAGTTAGCAGACTCCTACCACTTATCTCCGTAGTGACCAAGAGAGTACAGTATTCTCATTGCATTATATTGTGTCTCATATATGTGTTGTTTGAATCCTCTGGTTAACTTTATCAGCGGGTGCAATAATCTTCCAGGGTCAGTTTAGCCCTGCTTGGACATTTTAATTCTCAAATCAAAGTAAAAAAAAGTCAAAGTCTGCTTTATTGTCAATTTCTTCACATGCCAAGACACACAAAGCAATCGAAATTATGTTCCCACTATCCCACGGTGACAAGACATAGTACACAATATACATACAAGTAAACAACACAAACAAATAAAAACAAGAAGGCACAAACAGTGAATAAATAAGAGTGATAAATAAATAAAAAATAAACAAATGACATCATAAATAAGAGCAAAAATGGAGCAAGTGTGCATACAGCATACAGTCAGAATCACATAGCGCAAAAGTACAGAACGCTACGCAGAAGGGGGGAGAGAGCTCAGGATCCTAACAGCCTGGAGTATGAAGCTATTGGTGAGCCTGGCGGTGTGGGAGCGCAGGCTCCTGTACCTCTTTCCAGAGGGCAGAAGACCAAACAAAGAGTGAGCGGGGTGACTCACATCGCTCACAATCGTGGTCGCTTTGTGGGTGAGATGGGAGGTGTAAATGTCCTTCAGGGAGGGGAGTGAATCACCAATAATCTTACCAGCCGTGTTCACTATGCGCTGCAGGGTCTTCCTGTTGCATTCAGTGCAGCTACCACCCCAAACAGCGATACAATTGGAGAGGATGCTTTCAATGGTGCCACGGTAGAATGTAGTCATGACGGCCGGAGGAACACTAGCTCGCCTGAGCTTCCGCAGGAAGTACAGACGGCGCTGAGCTTTCCTCGCCAGTGATACGGTGTTGGTGGACCAGGAGAGATCCTCACTCTGTCCCCCCCCAGGAATCTGGTGCTGCTCACTCTCTCCACCACAGCACCGTCGATGGTCAGCGGCAGGTGTTGGGTGTGACCCTTCCGGAAGTCAACAACAATCTCCTTGGTCTTGTTGACGTTCAGCAGGAGGTTGTTGTCCCTGCACCATGCGGTCAGAAGGTCAACCTCCAACCTGTACAGAGTATAGTCTAGGTATTAACCCAAATAATTAACCTAGCAGGTAAATGAGTTCACGGGACTACTTTATTTACCTGCTGATTAATTAGAACTGCCTGTGGCTAAAGGAAAATTGTGGTAGGGTTTCTACTTTTGAGACCAAGATATGGGGTCAGTTTCACCAGTAACATAACTGGTTACGCTGACCCATTGGTGTTTAATGCCTTGAGATGAATGATTCATCATTTTGGGAGGACATTTCTAAATATAAGGTTGGTTAGAGTTATATACTTGATTGTAGTGATTGGCTGCACCCCTCCACTGTCAAGTGCATGATGAATGGCTTGTCTGCATGTTGTACGCATCTGTGTTCTTCAGAGGCATCTTGACCTGATGATGTTTTAGCTGTGTAAAACGTATACAAACTGTATTCAGATCGGTAATCAATACACATGAAGTTACCATGAAGCTAATTTGGATGCAAGCTATTTTTATGTGACAATCAATCATTGACCGAAAACTGAAGAAACACAAAAAGGTTGTTGCAATAGAAAACAAGTTTATCCCCGCGTTATATTGTTGGCCACTTTGGCCCATATTAAAAATCCAGGGAAATTTGTTAAAAAAAAAAAAAAGAAGGGGAACTACTGTGTAATTTAATAATGACCCACCCCCCACCACCACGCTTTTGTCATCTTTTGTTGCAGTATTTGAGTACTCCATATTGACCCGCTAGTGATAAAAGGCTAGAAGGGGCACAGAAATTGTATTACTTAGCGATCAATTTTCCTTTTTACCAAAATCCGTATTTTTTCCCCATTATTCACCCCAAAAATAATGTCAATAATGGCTGAATGCGCAGTGGGTCAATGTGACCCATATGACCACTTGAGGTGTCCCATACAAACATAACAGCATTATGGACAAATACAATTGACTCACTTATCCCCGGTTTTTGGACCTGATGTTGTTCCAGCAGGTGTCAGTGTAAGTCCACTTTCTCAATTTTCGCTTTCCAATTGGGATTCCACAGAGGTCTCTTCAGTTGCGCGCTGGCTAACGAGATATCTGTAAATAGCAGCTGGGCATCTTATTTATTTATAGGCATATAGATAATGCCGCAATGACTTACGGACAGAACACATACACTTGGGCTAGGCTACATTCAAAAACTGTGTGGAAGAAAGTAAATAATTATAAAATATATAAATAAATATTAATGATTGATGGAAATGAGCACTTTGATGACATTTACTTAGAAATACTGAACAGTGTCTCCAATATGGTTTAAATATTGAAATGAACACTGGCATTGATGGACTGTGTAAACATTGTTGCATCGGTTGTATTAGCGGCTGGAAGCTTCCTGCCAGAGGGCTGCCACAGGGCCACGACGCCGATAGCATTTTGCATAAAAGTCCATGCCCAGTCCAAAAAAAAAAAAAAAACATTGGTGAAATATCTAATGAAGGTGGTACAATTCCGGTCTGAACTTTGACATTCTAGTTGGAAAAAGAAAAGGCCTATACCTCCCCCACGGCACCAGCTGGTCACTGTCCAGATGTCCAGAATTGCAGGTCTCTGGCCCCTACCTTCACCCGCCGCCAGGACCCGAGCCTCTGCCAATGGTTGGCTGCAGCTGCCCAAGTCCTCTATTTATAAACTCAATGTGTCACATGCATCAGGATGTGCTGAAGAAGTGCTGAGCCCCTCCACTTTGTGTTGCCATGGTGATCAAACGTTTCCTCTTTTTGTCTAAGGAAACCATTTCATTTTCTTTTATGACCAAGCTAATATGTTTGCAATCTAAACATTCGGAGAGTTAGAAAGTAAAGACGGAGTCAGGCTCTGAGCTTGCCCGACAACATCACATATCACAAATGAGCACACTCTTAATGCTAATTTATTTAGCAGTTAATTAAGTGGTCGAGCCAGAGTTCGGCACGATGCCTTCACTACGTCATGCACATTCACATTGATTCTGTCATGGGGGGAGGTCAATTATTAATCTTATTAATGCACATACCAGGCTGCCACAAGGCACTCGAGTTCTGACTAGAATTTGGAGAGATTGTCATTACTGTATACTAGACTAGCTGAAAGGCCACCAATCTGTTCACAAGGAAGAGAGCAGATGCAAAGCTTCACCAGTGCTCTCCAGCTTGTCCAGGATGCTGATGCACGAGTGCTGAGTAGAACAAATAGAAGAGGGCTGCGTTCTCTGCACTCTCATGAGGAAGGAGGAAACTTAAATGAACCATGTAAAAGTAAGATTGAAAAGTAAATAAAATAAACATCCCTCAATTGTTTAAGTCACAAGAGTAAATATTCATAGCTATATGCCTTACGCACTTCCGGCTGCTGTCTGTTAGAATAACGCAACATGGACGACTAACCCCCTCCTCCTCTCTCCCAAAAAAAGGCCTCATGCCCCTTCATTAACATGAGCACACATGTTTCGTTTGGGCCCGGGAAGAAGGACAGACCTGCAGGGGTGGGGGCTTCGTTAAACAAGCACTAGGGAGGGAGTGCACATCAATTCCCCCAAAGCTTTGGGTGTCATCCATCTCTGAGCCTGCCTCACCAGATAAGTGGGGTTTTTTGGGGGAGGCGGGTGACCTAGTTTAGAAATTTAAAATAAATAAAAAAACATCGCGTTTACATCAGGTGATAGGTAGAGCACAGTTTGAGCTGAGGTCAAAAAACAAAAATTCAGCCGACAACTCACAATCTTTCTGGAAGCGCTAACGACAATAATCAGTGTGCTGTTATTGAAGGATTTAGCGTAGATTATGTGGTTGTTGCTTCTGTCTCACAGTCAAAGTGATCTAGTTTTGAGCTTGGCTTTTTATCCTTACATCCCCAAAACATGCTTGTTAGACTGTAAGGTAGCGGTCACCAAATTGGTGCCTGTGGGGAAGGCCCACGTGAGTGGCACGCTGATCTGATCAAAAATAGCTCACCAGTGATGGGATGCTGCAGTATTCATGAATGATGACAAGTTTTTTTTAAATTCGTTTGAAGACACTTTTTTAAATTTCTGGCTATTGACCCAACATAAAACTGACATTGTTCAATGTCAACCTCAAAATCTCTGTTGTAATAATATGTTCTGTGCAGCCCAACTAGTCAAAACACAATTTTCTGATTCATTTCTCATTTGTGGACTATGAATTAAATAGGCAAAATTCATCACTTATCCATTGCAGGAGGCGGCCATCTTGCCACTAGCTGTCCACTGAAAATGACATCACAGTTGCCAGGTCTAAGGTCACAACCAATCACGGCTCACCAGTTTTCTGAAGCTGAGCCCTGATTGGTTGTGGGACCTGGCAATGTCCTTTTCAGTCGACAGGTCGTGGCAATAGGGCCTTAGATGAATAAGAACGGGTGGATTTTGCTGCTTAACTCATATTCAAAAAACGCAATATTAATCAGAATGCCATGTTTATATAAGTGGGGGCGCATACAACATTATTGTAGATAAAAAAAAAACGGGGTTGACTTGCTCTGTAATGACATGTAGGCAGTCTAGGTACTAAGGTACTTAGGGGACTTAGAATGTGATACTATGCTGCACCACCAATCTCCACGATAGACAGATATATCAAATTTGAAGCTACTAGGGGGGCGTCATGTTGGCTAAAGACCAAACAATGACTTGCTGTTCTTGAGGATAGAAGTTAATGTGATCCTGCGGTATGTTGCACACTGGTAACTATTCACAAAGGCCAGTAATCTGAGTTGCGGGCGCTTACAAAGCCCGACTGTCCTCTGCGTTAGCATAGACGTATTGATCGGCGGGCTGTGTAAGCCTCCACAGTGACAACGGTTAGCAAGATTACGGGGCTAGGGCTGCGGATTCACCGCTTTTAGGTGGGTAATGGGCAAAAAACAGCATGTTAATTGCCCTTGACTGTTGAAAGTAAATTAATTATTGATCGCTTTCCCAACTCTTCTTCTGTACTTACATAGCCTTACAAATCCTTTTTATCTCCTGCTCAGAGCAAGAACATTTCCTCGTTTCCTCATCATTATGCTGCGTGGACCACAAGCCAAACTCCTCCAACCGTCGCGTCATGTTTTACTTCCAAATTAATTTCATTTTTCTTTATATTTCCTGTTTTCATACCTTGCCTCATGATCTTGCACTGTATGCATTCTACACCCGCGTGTTCCCCGCGCCCCCGCACTCATCCAAATAAACAAGAGAACGCATGAATAAAAAGCGAGGTTGCAGGTCTGTCGTGAATTAATGACGCCGGATGTGTGCAGTTGTGGCAGCGTTGCACAGACAGCAACATCATTATTTTGCCTATTGAGATCCTCGTCCTCCTGCAGCTTGAAGAGTGGGTTGAAAAAAATGTGTCTTTTTGAAATGGGATTTTAAAGTCCGACATTTTGCAGCAAGCTTGGATTAATGCTTGAAAAGGAGTTCCCTGTCTATGTGCCTGCATGCATCTCATTTGTGCATTCACTGTCGCCCCGCATTAGGTTTGTTACATTTGTGCACGTCAAACCACATCTACGGTCTGACGGTCACATGGACAACAAAGCTAATACCTAATAGAGTGGAAAACTGAAGATAGCTCTAAAATAGATGCTTCAATCCAAAATGGCAGTCTTCACGTTGCTTTTCAAGCATGGCCGTATTTTCTGTGGTACAAATGATGATGAGTCAGCAAACTTTGTCGTCCCACAGGAAATAATGAAAACTCATTTGCGGGGAGGTGTTCTTTTAGTACAATTTGACAAAACTACTAGGATGAGTTCATCTTTGATGGACCTTGAATCGGCTTACCAGGCGTCAAACCCACGATGGCAGACTATAAAAGTCTTTCCAGGTATGGCTCCTTGAGATTTGTTGGTGGGTCTTCTTGAGTTAGACTTGTCTACCGAATGTCATGTTGCATATTGAAACTGTTATCTAGGGATGAATTTTCAAAATACTTAATACGTCTACCAATATTTAATACAGTGGAACATTCTAAATGATTAACAGGATCAGTTCTTCAATAGTGATGGGCCACTAATTTTCTTATTTCATATTCAAGTTTCACCTTCACTCAAGGACAAAAATTCACGATTTGGTCTCTCTTCTCTGTTATTGAGCTCAAGTTTGGTAGCTATTAGTGAGGGCTAATATACCGGACAATATGAATTTGATATCATTTTTATAATTTTCATTGTAAAAACAGGCTTGACTTCATTTTTACTTCATTTCCAGTGCAAATCAAATCACCCAGAGTCTGGTACCAAATGATGCAGTCCAACAACAGAATACAGCAGAGTACGCTCACAGTAAATTTCCAAATGCATCCTTAGTATCGATTCTTTATATGCAAGTGTAGTCAATACACAAATATTAGTCGACAGTGTATACATCTGGATATTAGACTCAATATGGCCATCACTAGCCATCAGATACTCTCGGACAAGCAGATACCCTAACATGCGGCTCTTTAGCAGCTCCCTGGAGCTTTTGCAAAAATGCGTGAAAATGGAAAAATATGTTGTTTTTTGTGTGTGTGTGTGTTTTTTTTATATAGTTATTAGATGGGAATCATGACGCAAACATTCTTATGCTGTAAAAACGTATGTAGATGTAAATATATTGAAAATACCGAATTTCAGAATGGCACCAAATAGCAAAATTGCGTCATAGCCTGCGACACAGCACTGGCGAGTTGACAGTGTGAGTGATGGGCCATGGATTCAAAAGGCAAAAAGAGAAAGATTGCTGATGAGAACCGAGGCTTTAAGAAAGAATGGACTGAACTATTTGCTTTCATTGCCAATGCTGAAGGATTGCTTGCATGTTTGATTTGCAATGAGAAGTTGTCAAATAACAAGACGAGCAATTTGGAGCGACATTTTCAGCTAAAGCGTGCTAAATTTGCTGCCGATCACCCAGTTGGAACTGAGAGGAAAGGTGCAATTGCAGCGCTGGTGGAGACATTTGAGGACCGAAAAAAACACTTTCAAGAAGTGGATTGCATCTCCAAACTCTTCTACTGATGCAAGTTTTGTTGCAGCCCGGGAGATAATAAACTGCGTATTTTGGGACTTCAAAAACAAAACCGAGATCATTCAGAAAATTAAAGACATGCCTCTCCGCAGAAGCAATATCACCGATCATCAAATCAAGGACATCAATTCAGCTCCAGCTTTTTCTCAATTGTCTGTGATGAGTCGTGTGACGTGACCGATATCGAACAGACAGCTCTGCTATGCAGGTACGTAAACTCTAATGGGTCGCAAAAAGAATACCGCTAAAACACAGGTGTCAAACTCCAGGACCGGGGGCCAGATACGGCCCGCCACATCATTTTATGTGGCCCGCGAAGACAAATTGCGCATCAAATTCGTGTGTCATTACTAGAATTGCAAATCGTCTTCACTTTCTTTTAAAAAAAATAAAAATAATAAATAATAAAAAAAATATATAATATAATATAATATATATATATTTGCCCAGTTTTTACTCATCTGATTTGAAAACGAGTTATTTGTCAGTTTGTTTTGTAGCTTTTACTGTATATAATATGGGGTGCTTATACATTTATTTGGGTTGACAGTCATAATGGCCCTCTGTAAAAAGCTATGACTACAATGCGGCCCGCGAAAAAAATGAGTTTGACACCTCTTTTAGGTCCCCTAAAAGGTCAAACACAGGGGGAGGACATCTGTGAGGCTGTGCTACAATGATTAAATGACAAAGAGATACACACTGGCCACCTGATTTCAGTCACTACAGACGGCACACCGAGTATGAGAGGGTCGCAAAAGGGGTTTGTGACTTTACTCCAGAAAGCATTGGATCGAAATCTATTCCATTGTATATTGCACCAAGAGGCGCTGTGTGCGTAAACATTCCCACCGGAGTGTCTGGAGGTAATGAACCTTGTCATCCATATTGTGAACAAAATAATCGCAAAAGCATTAAACCACCGCCATTTCCGTGAATTGCTAGATGAAGTTTACAGCGACTATGCCGATCTCTTGCTGCACAACAAAGTCTGCTGGCTATCCAGGGGTATGACAGGTATGTTTTTGTTGTAGTTGTTTTTTGGGGCCAATATGGCTCTTTGAACATTTTGGGTTGCCGACCCCTGCCCTAGGACATCAAAATAGGGCTAATATGACCCCAAATCACCACTTCAAACCAAAATTGCTGGCATCACTTTCTGGTAGGTCTGCTCATGATAGCCCCACCAAATTTCATATTCCTCAGTGAAAGTTTTAAGTTATACATTTCTAAAACAATTCTTGTGGTTCATTAAGAATTTCATTTAACTCTATCACAAATCATAACCCTAACCCCATTCAAATGAACCAAAATGCCATTAATCTGTCCCGGCCTCCCTAAAAAGGAAAAAAGATCTCTATTGCACTTTATAGAATTGCAAGCCTGTAGAAGCCATGCAGACAAATGAAGAAGAGTTTAAGTCAACTACTGCAAGAAATCTGCAGTAATAGATTAGGGATGCAAAAATTCATTGCCGAAAATAGAATCCAAAAATGAGGCTAAGACACTTAAACATGGAAATTATAATGCTTTAAAAACATACAAAAACATTTTGTCATTTTCTACTCCTTGTTAAATATATCAGCGTGAGCTTTCTGGTTCCTTTGCGGCCACCAGCGAGGCGAGACAGTCCTCAGCGGTCAGACAGCCTTTTCACCTAAGGCCAATGACCATCTGCTGAGGAGTGGGAATTTTGGGCTCATGCCCACCTCTGCTCAGTTCTGGGGACCATTTTTACATGACCGACCAACGCCGTGAAGCACCATTAACCCTGGAAGACCCCTTTCTGAGCTCCAAGGGAGTGCCCCGCAATAATGTTGCGGCTGGCCAACAACCAGCTACCACAGAAACTGAGATTTTGCCTTGGTTAGCATTTGCCTCTGCCCGCATCATCACTCCATCCCGTTTCGGTCATGTTGTTTTGGTAACAAAAGCCTTTTAGTTGAATACATATTTTTTATAGTGAACAACTTTTAGGTACATCACTACTAATAATAGTCATTTTTCACAGAGGGTAAAGAATATATAATTCCGAGTATTATTTTAGGGTCTGTCTTCATTTGTTGCAGCGCCATTTGTGTTCAAATATCCATCGCTTAAAATGTACAATTCTATAACATAGATGGTGTTCGTTAGCCCGTCTATGGCACTTCCCATATACAAGTTAGATTAAGATAGCAGACAAAGTTTAGTCAAGGCACCACTGTACGTAAATGGCTTACATTTGGTAGCAATGAGACGAAATCACGATAAGGAATTAATTTCTAGCGAAGTAATTTCTAATTAATCCGTGAAAATGGCCAAATTCACTCCAAAATGTCAGTTTCGAGCCAAAATGCCATGGCTTCTTAAAAATGTTTTGTGGGTCTACAGATGATAGACTTGTCCACTGATATTGCAAAGTGAAAGTGGTTTAAAATTCTTGGGAGTGGCTGCTGGAAATTAAGAGATTATAACCTTTTAGGATTTACTGGGTTACACATAGAGACAAATTTATTTGAAGCATGGTTTGCTGGTGCATTTCCGGAAATGTCTATAAGGATAAAGGGCCTTGCTGTGTCATTTCGTCCTCACTTTTTCCATTACAACATACATAAATCATGCAGCACCCACTGTGTTTGTTGCAGTTATTCATTTTCCATTGCGGCTTTATCTTGGAAGCCCCATCTTCAGTGCCGAACCACTTTACCGGGTCGCAGTTGCGTCTTTGGCGACGTGCCACAGCTGACCTTTTTCCCCTTACACTTCTTGTCATTCCCTACTTGCGGTAATTCATCAATTGTGAATGCGGCACTGATGGACTTTCTTGTTCTCCTCTGATAACGTTTCCATCCATGGATACTGGTTTGTCATTCTTACTCAGCGGCATGACCCACCATGCTCCATATGATAATTTAAGTGGCTCAAAATAGCGGAGGAAATAAACAGATTTATTTATACATTCCCGCTGTTTTGCATATCCTCTCTGCCCCGAGCCCACGCGCTTTATTTCAGTCCAAATGCTGTTGAGTCAGCTGCTTCCTGTATGGCTGCCCCAGATAAGTAGCTTGGAGCTCACTGACCAAAATATCACATGCTTAAAAAAAACAAAACAGAGTATATCAGGATTGAACTGAAACACAGACCACCGTCCAATATCCAGAGTGGAGGGATAGGCGAACTCTATCAATTTGTAGAAAAGGGATGAACTGATGGTCTTATTCCAAATTTTAAAAGAACGAATAAGGGCATACTTGGGTTTTCGTGTGCATGTTCATGGCCTTTAATAGGCCAAATAGTGTCAATATTTGGGTTTCAAAAAGATTTTTGTCACTGACACGGGTTAATTCTTACCTAACTGACTGACTGACCCAAACTGGCTGATTTAAACTGATTGTTTGACTGACTGACTGACTGACGATGATTGACTCATGACTGAATGACTCAGACTCACTATGACTGACAATGATTGGCATCCGTACACTGATCAATATACTCTACTGTATAACTCTAACTCTAATAAATGACTGAATGACAACGGCTGACTCCATCATCCATCCATTATCTGAACTGCTTTTACCCACGAGGGTCATGGGTATGTGGGAGTTTATCCTAGCCGACTTTGGGCAACTGGTTGCCAACCAATCACAGTCACCCAGGCAAAATAATACCACCATTCTTTTGTTTTGTTTTATTGCTCGGCGGAGTAAAAAAAACATTTTTTTTGGCCAGCGGTAAACAATGTTTTTACTGCACCCATTCAAAGAAGTGTACACCCAAAGAATTACATTAATCCCGACAACATATTCCACAAAAAGGCTCAACGAAATGGATTGCCAAAATCTATAACGCTTTGGAGCGGAACCTGTGCAAGTCCATCCAATAGTTGAAGTACACACACATGAACACAAACACACACATGCATGTGCACGCATGCACACACACACACACACACACACACGCAAATCTGTTGTATTTTCTTTGTCAGACACACACACACAGCAACCATAGTTCCGGGGAGAGTCATACCATTTAAAAAAAAAAACGATAGGCTATATACAATTAAATGCATGTATTTTAATTAAGACCAACAATTTTTGAGTCTACTAATGTATTCTTTTTGATAACGTTCTTATATTGAAGCCTAGAAAAAAAACAACTCACCATTAATGAGACTTCTGGGGCTGCATCGTTTTGCTGATGGCTTTGTAGTCGGTTGACATGCGTTGAAGTTGAGCTTCATGCAGGCGTTGAGGCTCTTATCAGTCATAATGGCCCGATCGCTGACAGAGGCATGTCTTTTATCCATTTGAGTATCTTTTCTTTATCCGTGAAGTCGTCAAAAAGTTCATTAGCCTCAAGCATAAATGTTGAAATACTCGCCATCAGTGAATGGCTTTCCGTTCCTCACAATTGCTAATGCGCCAGCAAAACTAGCTGAATTGAAGTCACCTTGTCTGGTCCATACACGGAGTTGCTGTTGACTAGCTTGGACCTTCCTCTGGAGCTCTTCACACGCTTTCTTTCTGCTGTCCCCAGCTGGGTATTTGGTTGCAAATGTAGTCACCAAAACAGCCATATCTGGCTCGCGAGCCATAGGTTCCCGACGCCTGGTTTAGAAGGTGGCAAGACCCACTCAAGGTGGAAAAAAAAGTACCAGTCTTCTTTCTGTACCTGTGTGTGTGCACAATCCCCCCCGACTGGGGGTCTCTCTTCACATTGCAGTGCCAGGTGAGTATGGCAGTCTCACTTAGCTGTGCTTTTGTTTCATCTATTTCATTTTCATTTAACCCACAGGAGAACACATCTCGAGATTAATAATATAGCAACAGAAGCTGTTCTCTTCCTCACCCCTCCTTCGATGCTCTACAAGAGCCACCTTATTCTATCTCGGCCAGATAGTGCTCAGCCAGCACGAGCTAATTTTAGACGATGCCACCACTGAGTGCTTACGATAAGCAGCGCACAATGATCGAGGTGGGGAAAGAGGGTGGCGGTTGGTACGGTGGTGGTGTTAGGCGACATTATTTTTCTCTTTCGGGCCGCAGAAGCCTCTTCAGCTTGCAAATCGGCATAAACGCAATGCCTCTTTTGCATATCGCTTGGCCGCACCAGCAATCTTAGAACTGACCTACCTACATACTGACCGAATTGATTTGAGTGTCTCACTTCTTACTCATACTTACAGCCTGACAGACTGACTTACTTGTGATTAGATCTACGCTCTCGAATCAACTTTCATGCTTACAAAAGAATTTATACGTAGACTGCCTGACCGAAAGATCGATTTAACTACTGTCTGACTTGCTTAATTTTTGACGTACAGATTATTTACTTGAACTGACATGAATTTACTCGTGGACTTATATGACTGACTTATTTTCTTACATTTTCCTTTTTATGAAAGTACATCAATAGGTTGTTGTCTTTTTTTAAGGGACACTTGCGTGAGCTGAACTTGCCACGATATATGTAAAAACAATGCCAGGACTAAAATTCATGCCACTTAAAAAATCTGCAGTTATTTAAGGGGTCTTTTGGGATGAGATTCACGACATCTCTGCCCGCCCACTTTTGGAGCTCAGGTACATGTTTATTTTTCCATCTCAGCCTGTCTACCTCACAGAAGGAGGCAAGCATTCTATTGCGCATTATTTCCTGGCTTGGATTGTCATGTTCTGTTGTCACTTAATGTCAAAAATGGTGATTCATTGCCAGCAAAATTCATACGCACGTTTCTAGTCAAACAACACAACACTTCCTTCTAAATGACAATATCATTACTTCTTACCTTTGGAGTAGAAAGCCATTTTACTTCTCTCCACCACTCAAATGCGAAACTGATGTCAAGACTGACTGTCACTAGCGAATTTCTTAGTTTGTTCCCTAACTGTCATGGTTTTCCTTCATTTAGCCTACCTCTGAGAAACTGTGGATCTCTGTGGCAAGACGGCAGTTTATTTTGTGCAGATATAGAATCCATTATGGCAAAATAGTGGCTTCTGGTCGCCATAACGTGCTAGCACGAGAACACGCTTGATGTAACGTCTGCAGAAAAAGCACGGGAAATTTGAGCCTGTTCCAGCTTGTAAGAATACCCATATCTTAAATGTTAATATGCTATTCATAAAATGTGTGAGTCATAAATTGCCAATGTAAAGGCTATTGTAAAGATATTTTAGGGGAAAATCTTAAGGATTGCAGCTTTAATGCACCTTATTTTCGAGTAGGCGGCAGAGTGAGTACCCCATACATGGATTTCAGGGGAAATGTATGTAAGTCAAATGAACCATTACAGATATCAATTTAATATGTAATGACGTATGAACACTTCAACTTACCCATTGTGTTTGAAGATCTTGGTGATTTGTGACAGAAAACAGACAGATTTGACAGAAACGGCACTTTAGCTACTGGAAGGTTGCTCATTTCTTGCTCTTAAGTCAGCCATGGAAAGGTGAATCATTTAGTGAAGTCTTCAGAGGTTCAAGTGAGCCTAAGTAGAGCTATCCACATACATTTTGAGGCCTGTTCTTTTGACATTATTTGCTTTATATTTAAATGATTTTGAATGGACAAATTGTGATCGGTCCCTCCCGTGACTCCCATGGAGACATAGAGGGAGGTGAGGGGATGTGGATGTACTCCTCACTCCAAGTGGGCATCTTATATATAGCTATTTATTCACAGATTTCTCCCCCAAAAATATAAAATTGAAAACTCAATATAATGTAATTTTCTTGATTAAAAAGTATATTAATTGAGCTTGCAAGTAAAGAAAATTGTCCATCTAGGCCCCATGGTCCCTTTAAGGTACTAACAATGCAGACAGGTGTTGGATCATCGCGGCCAATGTGAGTTCAGCAAACTGCACATGCCCACATGTAATCTCCCACTGCATATTGGCTTCCTATTTAAGGCAAGCAATACCTCCTTTGCAGCAATTTACATTCACATATGGTTTATAGATTTTTTGTAAAGTAAGATGTTTCCTGTTTTCTCATTAATAAGAATTAAAACTCCAAACCCTCAACCCCTCATTTGCCTGCAAAAGATTTGGTGGCTCGTAGAAGGTGCCATGGCTATTTAGCATTCTGATGCAGTTGTTTACAAGATTCATTATTAATTTGCAAGCCTCTGAACATATTGGCCCTGGTATTGGTCTGATGTAGTTGTGTTAATATTGCATCCATGGTAAATCTGCTTTAATTACATCGTTGCGTTGTTTGTCAGCGCCAGAAAGACGCCACCAAATCTTTGTTACTTTCCTGATTTGTTGCCCACTGACACAGAGAAGGATAATTGCAATTTATGCTGTCTGATTGAAGACAACAGTACATCTCTGGGGCAATTGATGGCAGCCATATACTTCTTGTTGGGCCAGTTTTTAATTGCTTGTATACCAACTGTTAGGTATTTGCAGTTCTTGTTCACCACTCATGTGAAATTAAACATCAAATCTAATCTTTAGTAATCTGCGCAACTCCAAAATGTGTGATAAGGCCCTTCTAAATTTTGTCATCACACTCGGCTAGATTTAAATAATTCGTCTTTTTACCTACAACTCTACTGATCAAAACAGTGTGGATAATTTAGGAATTGCATTTTATGTAAGACAAAATAAAAAAAATACTTAATTCAATTCTGTGGGTCCGACTAAACCCCCAAGCGGTCCACTAAACATGTGTAGTCAGGTGAATGAATCCAACTAACTGGCGTTCATGTTTCCAAGCACATGACGGAGTTGACATCCAGTGTGGTCCGCCGCATGGGATTGCGGGATTATTAGCAAAAACGTCAAAACGGTCCATTAGACTTGAAAATGAAGATGGGCCAGTTTTTACACCTACAGAACCAGAGCCCTTGATTTTCATTGGTCTTTCTTTAAAGAAAGTACATCAGGAGTTTTTCTTCTTTTTTCAGAATCGTCTTCAGTCGTTTCCCTCAACTCCTTGGCTGCTCTAGTTTTTGAAATACATAAATATTTAACACATATTTGTCTTGACACTCACTCATTTGAGGCAGAAATTTGTGTTCTTTTGTTAAGCCTGTTTATAACAGCAAAATGTAGGTTAATGTCCAAATTGCATGACTTTATAAGTATTTTTACACGACACTATTCAGCTGATGGCAGTATGCGTCCAGCAGATTAAAGGATTGAGGAGCCTTTTCCCCAATGAAAAATGACTTTTGTGTATGATTGGGAAGTAAATACTTTCTATCAACACAAAGTATTATCCTTTTTATAGATGAAGCCAATAAAGAGCTTAGAGTCTTAGACTTTGCACAATGTTGTTGTCGCAAGGTCTTTAGTTACAAGAATGCACCCATGCGGAGAGGGGAGTAATTCAAATGTTTGACAAACGAGTGCCGTCAGAAGATTTAAGACACATTTGTGCTTGTCTGTCGCTAATGATGTGGGCGATCAGGATTATGTTGAGATGATAAATCGTTGCCGTTTGCTGTCTTTGGTGAAATGATACTGCTTTAGGGCTCCGGAATGGGCATTAGTGGCGGGGTCACAGATTATTTCGTCACTAGCTATAAAACGGATGTTTTCACTTTGGGCTTTTATTGTGTGATATTTAAGCTTTTCAGCCACACTGTTTTGTATTTGTCGGATTGTTGACAATTGAGAGAGGGCTTGTATCGGAACCCAAACTGTGCGTGGAGGCAAGTCCGACTATATCTAGTCGGAATTTTTCTGCCTCGCACACCAGCTCGGGCTCCTTTCCAGCCAGAGAGGTGACATTCCATGTCCCAAGAGCCAGCTTCTGCAGCCGGGGATCAGACCGCCAAGGTCCCTGCCTTTGGCCGCTGCCCAACTCGCACTGCACCCGACCCCTTTGGCCCCTCCCACAGGTGGTGAGCCCATGGGAAGGGGGATCCATGTTTCCTTTTCGGGCTGTGCCCGGCCGGGCCCCATGGGCGAAGGCCCGGCCACCAGACGCTCGCCTTCGAGCCCCGCCTCCAGGCCTGGCTCCAGAGGGGGGCCCCGGTACAATCCCTCTCGAGAGGGGCTGGACTCTCTTCCAGTCTGGAGTTGCCCACGGTGAGAGGCGTTGAGCAGGTGTGGGTATACTTATTGCCCCCCGGCTGGGCGCCTGCACATTGGGGTTCACCCCGGTGAACGAGAGGGTAGCCTCCCTCCGCCTTCGGGTGGGGGGACGGGTCCTGACTGTTGTTTGTGTCTATGCACCAAGCGGCAGCTCAGAGTAACCACCCTTGGAGTCCCTGAAGGAAGTGCTGGAGAGCGCTCCTTCTGGGCACTCCATCGTTCTACTGGGTGACTTCAATGCTCACGTGGGCAATGACAGTGAGACCTGGAAGGGCGTGATTGGGAGGAACGGCCCCCCCGATCTGAACCTGAGCGGTGTTCTATTGTTGGACTTCTGTGCTCGACACGGATTTTCTATAATGAACACCATGTTCAAACATAAGGGTGTCCATGTGTGCACTTGGCACCAGGACACCCTAGGCCGCAGTTCGATGATCGACTTTGTAGTCGTGTCATCGGATTTGCGGCCGCATATTTGGACACTCGGGCGAAGAGAGGGGCGGAGCTGTCAACTGATTACCATGCCGTCAAGCTGAAGAAGGAGTCCTATCGGGCCGTTTTGGCCTGCGGGACTCCGGAGGCAGCTGACAGGTACCGGGTGGCCAAGCGGAACGCGTCTTCGGCGGTTGCTGAGGCAAAAACCCGGGCGTGGAAGGAGTTTGGCGAGGCCATGGAGAATGACTTCCGAACGGCTTCGAGGAAATTCTGGTCCACCATCCGGTGTCTCAGGAGGGGGAAGCAGTGCAACGTCAACACTGTTTACAGTGGAGATGGCGTGCTGCTGACCTCGACTCGGGACGTTGTGTGTCGGTGGGGAGAATACTTCGAAGACCTCCTCAATTCCACCTACACGCCTTCCATTGCGGAAGCTGGGCCTGGGGACTCTGAGGCGGACTCTCCAATCTCTGGGGTCGAAATCACTGAGGTAGTTAAAAAACTCCTCGGTGGCAAGGCCCCGGGGGTGGATGAGATCCGCCCGGATTTCTTAAGGGCTCTGGATGTTGTGGGGCTGTCATGGCTGACACGTCTCTACAACATCGCGTGGACATCAGGGACAGTGCCTCTGGATTGGCAGATTGGGGTGGTGGTTCCCCTCTTTAAGAAGGGGGACCGGAGGGTGTGTTCCAATTACAGGGGAATTACACTCCTCAGCCTCCCTGGTAAGGTCTATTCAGGGGTGCTGGAGAGGAGGGTCTGTCGGCAGTTCGAACCTCGGATTCAGGAGGAACAGTGTGGCTTTCGTCCTGGCCGTGGAAGAGTGGACCAGCTCTTCCCCCTCAGCAGGATCCTCGAGGGTGCATGGGAGTTCGCCCAACCAGTCCACATGTGTTTTGTGGACTTGGAGAAGGCGTTCGACCGTGTCCCTCGGGAGGTTCTGTGGGGGGTGCTTCGGGAGTATGGGGTACCGAGCCAACTGATAAGGGCGGTTCGGTCCCTGTATCACCGATGCCAGAGTTTGGTCCGCATTTCCGGCAGTAAGTCGGATTCCTTCCCAGTGAGGGTTGGACTCCCCCAAGGCCCTTTGTCACCGATTCTGTTCATAATTTTTATGGACAGAATTTCTAGGCGCAGCCGGGGCGTTGAGGGTGTCCGGTTTGGGGACCTCAGCATCACGTCTCTGTTTTTGCAGACGACGTGGTGCTGTTGGCTTCTTCAGGCCGTGATCTCCAGCTCTCACTGGAGCGGTTCTCAGCCGAGTGTGAAGCGGTTGGGATGAGGGTCAGCACCTCCAAATCCGAGTCCATGGTCCTCGATCGGAAAAGGGTGGAATGCCCTCTCCGGATCGGGGATGAGATCCTGCCCCAAGTGGAGGAGTTTAAGTATCTTGGGGTCTTGTTCACGAGTGAGGGGAGGATGGAGCGCGAGATCGACAGGCGGATCGGTGCAGCGTCGGCAGTAATGCGGACTCTGTACCGGTCCATCGTGGTAAAGAGAGAGCTGAGCCAAAAGGCAAAGCTCTCAATTTACCGGTCGATTTACGCTCCTACCCTCACCTATCGTCACGAGCTATGGGTCGTGACCGAAAGAACGAGATCCCGGATACAAGCGGCCGAAATGAGTTTTCTCCGCAGGATGTCCGGGGTCTCCCTTAGAGATAGGGTGAGAAGTTCGGTCATCCGGGAGGGACTCGGAGTAGAGTCGCTACTCCTCCACGTTGAGAGGAGGCAGATGAGGTGGCTCGGGCATCTCATCAGGATGCCTCCTGGACGCCTCCCTGGGGAGGTGTTCCGGGCATGTCCCACCGGTAGGAGACCCCGGGGACAACCCAGGACGCGCTGGAGAGACTATGTCTCTCAGCTGGCCTGGGAACGCCTTGGGATCCCCTGGGATGAGCTAGATGAAGTGGCTGGGGAGAGGGAAGTCTGGGAGTCCCTCCTGAAGCTGCTGCCACCGCGACCCGACCCCGGATAAGCGGAAGAAGATGGATGGATGGATGGATGTTGACAATTGATCACAATGCTAATGGCGACACAAAGACCATCCATGCGCTACTCTATCATCATCATACTGCTATGTTAAACACTAGAGTTCTGAAGCGGTTCATCAATAAAGAGTAAAAAAAATATTGGGTACTACGCTGTTTTAGTTATTTGTACATATGTCCTGGTTAAGGGAGAGGTCTACAACATTCGTTTTGATTCTTGGGCTGAAGGAAGCATTTGTACATTACACAGAAATTTTGGACTATGTATGGCGGAAGCCCTTTCAAGGAAAGAGAATACCTG
Organism: Syngnathus typhle; assembly: GCF_033458585.1. NCBI lineage: Eukaryota > Metazoa > Chordata > Actinopteri > Syngnathiformes > Syngnathidae > Syngnathus > Syngnathus typhle. The sequence continues at coordinate 10,707,796 of NC_083738.1, read as the reverse complement.
AGTAACCAGTAGCTTGATGTTTGAACATAATGGTGCAATATTCTGGAAATACTCCTCCGCACTTTTGAAGAATGGATTGCTCTGCAATGTCCCATCTGGAAGAAGAATGCAAGATGGATTATTTCTGAGGGGGTTTTCTATCATCCGTTTATTGTTGCGCATCAGCGATTGTGAGGGTGTAAATGCAATAAATGAAAACTGGGATTTCTTCCAGCAACACTTTGGTAAAAGTTTTTTCCATGTGAAAACCTTTACTCATTGGACACTTCATTAGGTATACCTGCCTGTTAAATTAAAACTACAGTGGACTCCATTATACTTGCGGTTTTGGCACCAGCTAAGTCACTTGTAAACAACTATTTTAGTTGTCTCAATCCAAAATAGTTACAATAAGACAACTAACAGTCCTCCAACACTTCTGCAGATTGAAATATGATCCCTGTAAATTCGTAAATGCTTGGATTAAAATGAGACTGCCGCACATCCCCGTAAATTAAAGACGATGATCATAAAGTAGCCAAAAGTTTTCAAATTCAAATAAATCCTCCTTGCATGAGTTAAAATGAGGCTAATAAATCTTCCAAAAGTTTCTCATGTTAAAGTTTGAATACTGTAATCATCCCAGAACCTGTGCTGATAAAAATAAGACTACTGTCAAGATGTTTTGCAGGAAAAAGTAAGGGAGCCCCCAAAACCCCAAAGTTGCACATGCTAAAATAAAAAGCAATCAATTAATTTACTGGTAAAAAAAATACTTCAGTAAATCCCCCACACCAAAAATGGCATATGATAAAAAATGACAAGTGTAAATTCACCAAAAGTTGTACAAGTTAAAATCAAATCAATCCCTCCGAATCTGTGTAGACTACCACAAATCCACCCAAGTATTATATAGATCCAAAAAAAAAGGACTACCATGAATCTTCATATCATGGTACACGTTCAAATAAGATCCCACAAATAAATTTAATCTAATTACGTACTGTTAAAACCCAAACTGTTTTTGTCCAGGTTAGACTAAAGGTACCATAAATCCTCCATAATTTTTTTTTCTTTCCCCTGCATTTGTCACATAAATAACTTCTTGGCTTCTTCTTACGCTCTCACGCATTTCTTTTTAATCTTGCATGACAGAAAGTTTAGCTTTAAATAACCTGCCAGACTCTCTCTCTTGTTTTTTTAACACTGGCAGCTCTGTCGGAACAGGCTATAACCCTTCTGAGCGCATCATGCAAGATGCAGAGAAAAAAAAATCACATGAAGCCCTGTACCTGAACCTAAAACACATTTTCATTTCAACAGAGTGGAGAGCTATTGTTTTTTCTTTTTTAATATCCCTTTGCAAGGATCCATATCTAATGTATTTATCCTTAACAAATAAGAAATGTTACTATATACCTACTTACTACAAGTCAACCGACATGCAACACGCCTTCAAATCTTATTTGTGTTAAATAAAAGTCCTCCACAAACCCGGGAAGCAGCTGGAGCCGCGCAGTGGTTTTGATTGAAAGATAAATGGAGGATATCGATCGCTCACTTGTTTCATCGACTAAAGCGTCTAATAAATAACCCACAGAGCCAAATAAATAGGTTTGAATCATTGCAGTCCTACAATTAGGTGGATTGTTTGATCAGAACAAAGGTTCTGACATTGGCCAGCATATTTTGCTCGCTCGTGGTTTGATAGTCTTTTTCTTTTCTGTTGTCTGTTTTAATTTTTAAAAACCTGTATCAGGTGCAGAAAAGCTCTCGTTCCCTTTTCTTCTTTTAGTTACTCTCAACTAATCGTATAAAGGTATAATATGTATAGTGTGTATGTATATATATATATATATATATATATATATATATATATATATATATATATATATATATATATATATATATATATATATATATATATATATATATATATATACAAGACACGGAAGCTCCTAACCATGCACGGAGGGTTCCACCCTAAGTCCAGCACCCTGAGACTGTACACTAGCCGCAAAGAAGGAGGCCGAGGACTACTGAGTGTGAGAGCCACTGTTCGGGATGAAACAGCCAAGATCCATGAGTACATCAAGGAAAAGGCCCGAACGGATGTCGTGCTCAGTGAATGTCTCAGACAATGGCAAACAGAGGAGGAGTGGCTAGAGACACCATCATGGGAGGACAAACCCCTACATGGGATGTACCATCGACAGATAAGTGAAGTGGCTGACATCAAGAAATCCTACCAATGGCTGGAAAAAGCTGGACTGAAGGACAGCACAGAGGCACTCATCATGGCTGCACAGGAACAGGCTCTGAACACCAGAGCAATAGAGGTCAAGATCTACCACACCAGACAAGACCCAAGGTGCAGGCTGTGCAAAGAGGCCCCTGAGACAGTCCAGCACATAACAGCAGGGTGTAAGATGCTAGCAGGGAAAGCATACATGGAACGTCATAACCAAGTGGCTGGCATAGTGTACAGGAACATCTGTGCAGAGTATGGACTGGAAGCCCCAAGTTCAAAGTGGGAAGCACCCCCTAAGGTGACAGAGAATGGGCGAGCCAAGATCCTGTGGGACTTCCAGATCCAGACTGACAAGAAGGTGATGGCGAACCAACCGGACATTGTGGTAGTGGATAAACAACAGAAGAAGGCCGTGGTAGTGGATGTAGCAATACCAAGCGATGGCAACATCAGGAAAAAAGAACTTGAGAAGCTAGAGAAATACCAGGGCCTCAAAGAAGAGCTTGAGAAGGCCTGGAAAGTGAAGGCCTCGGTGGTGCCCGTGGTCATTGGGGCACTTGGGGCAGTGACCCCCAAACTGGAGGAGTGGCTACAGCAGATTCCAGGAACAACATCAGACATCTCAGTCCAGAAGAGTGCAGTGCTAGGAACAGCCAAAATACTGCGCAGAACCCTCAAGCTCCCAGGCCTCTGGTAGAGGACCCGAGCTTGGAGTGGGAGACCACCCGCGGAGGGTGAGAGGGGACCCACCCTATATATATATATATATATAGTTTCTTATATGGGGCCAGTGTGGCGAATTGTCTTCCCACATATGTTTAGAGCGCATGAATCGATTAAGACTGTGAGAGCTCAACACTTTTAGATAAGGCGCTAATGTTTTGTGTATACTAAAAGGATATTCAGTGTTGGATTTTTCTTTTCTCCTCATAAATAACGTTTGCTCACTTCAAATGCCAAGATCAAATAAATCTCCAGATCAATGACGCATTGGTTAGCACGTCCGCCTCACAGTTAGGAGGGTGCGGGTTTGATTCAATCCCTGTGTGGAGTTTGCATGTTCTCGCCGTGCCCAAGTGGGTTTTCTCCGGGCACTCCAGTTTCCTCCCACATCTCAAAAACATGTTCGCCCGGCCAATTGAGCACTCCAAATTGCCCGTAGGTGAGAGTGCGGATGTTTTTTTGTCTTTGTGTGCCCTGCGATATGGTGGCAACCAATTCAGGGTGTCCCCCGCCTACTGCCCGATGACTGCTGGGAGAGGCTCCAGCACGCCTGTGACCCCCGTGAGGATAAGCCGTATAGAAAATGGATGGATATTTACACTTAGCATAGCAGAAAACTTGTAAAAATGGAGACCAAATCCACAGACATTTGTGCTCTCAACGGTTTGCCACATGCCTGATACATGAATATTGCGACTCTTGAATAAAACTGAAATGAAGCAATACCTCTCACGCTTTGATGTAGTGGTAGAAAAAAACGATGCAGTCAGGTCACAACCTTGTTTGATGGGAAAAAATATATTTTTCTGCCATCATGTACCGTGTAAATTTGTGCTGTCAATTCCGTGGTCATTTTTTTCATTTGTAGCAGGGATCAGTTGCTATACCCCACAACTAGAAGGAATACTAGAAAGGTGTGGATGCTGTAATCTCGCTACAAAAATAGTACTTAAAAAAAAAGTTGGAGTCAGAGGTGTGATGCACAGTAGCTTGTTGATTGTGGGCTGGGCAGGTTTCGGTTGGATGAAATGAAATGTCAATTTCACATATGCTGCAAGTCATTTGAATTGTCAGGCAGTCCTTAATCACACTCTATTATGGGGAAGGGTCTCCTGAAGTTGGTAATGGATTCTTGAACTTTCCACATTAACACGGTCATAAATAATGTTCAGATTTTCTGCACTTTGCTACATACGAATTTTTCCCATTTTGATGAGTCAGCGAATTAGTTCACACTGCCTGAGTTTATGCTCAAGACCTTCCCATGGTGAGGTTTTTGGGGTAAAATAGAGGGTGATCATTTACCCAGAAATAGTTTTGGGTATCTTTTCGTGTGTTCATATTTTTAAAGATTGAGGCCATTCCCTTTTTGTACAAATTTAAACAAGTGAGTCACAGTGAACTGGCAAACTTGCTGTGACATTGAAATGTCATTCCACCAAAACACAAAGGCACAATCAGTTGAGTTGCAGAGTTTTAGCAATGACATGTTGGGAATGGAGAAAATCCCCAACTGTTTGACTCAATGATGCCTGTTTTTCAGATGGGTTGCAGGTGAGATGACAGGAGGGGAGAGTGATAGCGTGAGGCAAAGATGGAAAATGACAATACAATGTGATTTGATTTGTGAGCCTCAATGGTATCTCAGTACAGTTGGTGGTGGTGGTGAAGGGGGGGGCGGGACTAATGGCAACACAGGTGGATGAAGGCACAGGGCAACCCTGCATAGTTCATTTAGTATTCTGTGATGAGTGGGAAGCAGGCTTTGGGTTGACTTGCTTAAAGCTGTCGATGTTTTCGCACAGCGGGCCTCATTTTCGAAATATCCATGACTGATTGATATGTATCTAACTAGATAATAGTTGACTTTCACATACTCACCGATTTATTTTGATCTTTTCCCCAGTATATATTATTACATTTTCAGTATTTTGCATTTTTGTGGGGTATTTTATTCTGCTGTATTTTGAGCAAATATTGAATATTTATCAGCATCTATTTTTATTTTTTTAGCTTTTGGTGGATTTAAAAAACCATTTAAAAAAAACAATAATAATAATAATTATTATTATGTTGTCCAGATAATTTTTTGTTGTTGTTGCTGTATGGTGGCAGTGGTGTAAGTGCTATGTGTAGGACGGCCAGCGCATGTTGCAAAGGGTAAAGGGGATGATTGCTATGTGATTTTTGCATCTGGGATAGCTGCTTTGGGGTAGCTAAAACTCTTTGTTACAAAATCCGCAATTAAGTAGCCTTATCACAATGTCTCCTCTTAGGGCGTTGTCCTTACTGGGTGCAAAAAACATGAATGAAGCACAGCTGATTATGTTAGCCCCCTGTGAAAGCCCCCGACTCAGCACCACGTTAGCTCCACTTGTGTATCACCGTCATGCACAAAAGCCAGGATTAAAGTGGAGCCGTTCAGAGTTTTTATTGGATGAGGGACAGGCGGTTCCCACAGGTGGAGAATGGATTATTTCACTATCAGAAAAGGCGGCGGTACAATAACGGGTGTGTAAAAACAAGGGGCTCGTTTCATTGTGAAATATTAACCTTTGGAAAGTAGCAGGTAATAACCACAGGCGCGTGAGTGGTGCCTTTAGAAAATATTAGGGAAGTTGTAGGAAATGTGGCTACTGCGTAAAGTAACAGCACAGCTCAGCCTGTGGCTAGCAGAAATGGTAGCTGGAGTTAAGCTTTCAGTTCGATGTCAAAGTTTTAATAGCTTTACATTACTACTCTCTACTAACCTCGAACCTTAGTTGTTAAACTAACCTATTTCTACTAACCCTATTCCTAACCCTAACGACCTAATCATAAAACAACTGTACCTGTACCCTTAGTTTAATTTGACTAACCCTAACCCCGGAACTGTATCTAAACATTGATCCATTTTCTGTACCTTAACCCTACCACCTAATCTTGACCTTACTAACCAAAACAACACAAACCCCAATGCAAGCACGAACAGCTACTAGGGTCAGTGTTAGGGTTTGGTTCAGTAAGGTGATGGTGGTCCTGTCGCAGGTGGCGCCAGTACGTGACACATGGTGGCTATAAGAGCTGCTTCATGTTAAAGTTACTACTTCTTGGGAGTATCCACCCTAAATGGCTGTGGTCAAGTTGACATGTTTTGCCACATTAGCAAGACTAGAATTTCCACTGAAGAGAGTGGTATTTCACCACTGTGATTTTGTCAATGTGATATCATTTTAAATTAACAGCAAGTGGCAAAATGGCCACTCTGTGGGATGCTTGCTTTCAACTTGAGCAATGCTAGCCATGAGTTTTTTATTTATTTATTTTTTATTGTTTTTATTAATATCCATTTCAGTAGCGTTGAGTGATTTCCCTAACAAAATACTGACGACTTCGCAAGTTTAGCAAATATGAGCCCAAATATTTGGGTTTAGGTAGCTCTTATTAATTCAACAGATCGTGTATATATGTCGTTTTGTAGTCAGTGTTTCCTGGGTTTGCTGTTAGGTAAACACCAAGTAGAAGTTCACATCAAGACTAATAGACTAAAAAGTCAAATTTCTGCAATGAAAAAGATTTCTGCACCAAAATAAGCCAAACTCCAGACAAACTGCCTTGTTGACACTTTATGTAGAGCTTAAACTGGCAATTATGATTCAGGGATTATAAAGATTGTTTTCTGTTGCTTTCGGATATATTTTCAAATCCTTTTTCTGAAGGCGTCTTGCAATTCGCTCTGTGTCAATCACCAATGGAAACTTTCAGTGAAGCTTTGTGAGTGAAAGAGCCATTTTTAAGTCAGATGTGTCGCCCAATAATATCGCTTTAGTATGCAAATGTCTTTGTGGAGAGCCGACTCTTTATTTCTTTTGCGGTAAAAAGCCAGGTCAAGCTGAGTGCGCTACCTCAGAAAATGAAGTCTGCATACTGAGTGCACCCTGTGGGGGAAAGTCAACAGATCAATGGGATTATTGAAGAGGCGTCAGAAAAGGTTCATGTGTGATCCGAAGGTATATTTCTAAGTGGACTGCGGACACACACGCGCTCAATTTGAGGTCCGGGGACCCCGTTCCCCAGAATAAACAAGCAATGTGTCAAATTGCAACTTTCTCTGACCTCAGAACAGTTGGTTTGATTCCAACTTTAGAGTTACAAGAGTTTTGCTTTTCAAGGTGAATTGTCACAACTGATGATTAATCTCCGCTCATTTGTCTTGTAAAAAATGTGTGCCACTAAAGGTTCAGAACTGGCGTCACAAAAGATATTTCTTATCGAAAGCACAAGTTTTCTCTTTGATGCTATCTTCCTCAAGTGTAACCCACTTCCTAAACCTGTTCTGCCATGCCTTGTCCTGGAAAGATTCTTCTGTCGTGACCACAGGGCTGCGGATGAACATAACGTGCATATTCACGTTTCCCACAGCTTCAAAATAAGTCCCCTTGATCTTTGGAAATAGAAAAACCAACCAGATAAAAACCACATCATAGGTGGTTGTGAAGGTTGCTTCAGCATTGCGATGCTCTTCTCAGCTGGGAATTGTCAGGTTCTCACGGCATTGTGAGCCTGCATATTGCCATGGTGAAGTTATGCTGCTTGCTTTCTCGGCATGAACAAAGAAAAATGCTGCATGATGTCTAAGTTTATGAAGTTAAAGTTTGCAGTTTGGATTTGAATTATGCGTATGACACTAGTCTTAGAACTTTTCTGACACGTTTGGATGTGATCCAAGACAAATGACAAATATACTCACATGCTGTATTTTAGTAGCGATTGTCACGTGTCGTGCCACCTGCCATCCCACCAGTGGTTTTCCTTCAGTCAATTGTTCTCAGCCACGCCTGGCACTGATCAGAACCTCGGACAGTTCCCTTTCTTTACTCCTGCCCCTCCTTCCGTCCTGTTATGCAGTGATCAGCATTGATTGCCCGCAACTGCTGTTCATTATCACACCCTTTGCCCACCTCGTTCACTCTCTTACTTAAACCCTGCAAACCCATCACTTGGTTTGCTACCTGTCTGTTTGATACCTGTATCCTACCTGTCAGTTTCCCGACATGTTATTCTGTGCTCCTGCCCGTGTTGCTCCCCATTATCCAGGTTTCCACTTCCCCTTCCCCCCTCAACTCAAAAAAGATCCGTGCCACACGTGGTCACTCTCTTTCTGCCCGTGGCAGAAGTAGTGATAATGCTGTAATATAGAAAGCGACTCTGGGAGTAAAGAGTCAGCAGTTCCGATTAAACTCTTTCACTTAAGTCAAAAAAAAAAAAAATCTTCATGTCCGTTACCTTACATAAAATACCCATTTTGATAACTTGTATGATGCTTGTACTGAGAAGAAAGCAAAACACTGGACAAAGATATGCTTCGTGATGAATTCGGAGAGAGAATAATCAGGGCTGAACCGACAACAGGCCCTGCATGAACAAAACAAAACAGACCAAGAAAGGTGGAAAAGGATGAATTCTAAGAAAATCCACCCTATAAAATGAAAATGGGTGGTGCCTTTTTCAGCAAAGATTTTTACATGATTTTCGTGTATCCTGATATTATGAACATGATTGCCAAATTTCATGTAATTGTCATATTTCCAACCCACGGAAATGTCTAAAATCTTTGAAAAATATATAACAGGAAGGAAATATCTGGAAAGGTTATCCAGACCATGTTGTTTTGAGTTTCGAGATGCTGAAACAGCTGACAACCCTCTCGGAACGTGAGAGGCCCTTTGAATTAAAAGGTGAAACGTCTTCAAGCGTTTAAAGCACTTTAAACCTCCACTCTCCTTTAGCGTCAAGTGGGAAAAGCCAAGATGGCTCATCACTGAGAGGATGAAACAAACGGCCTGCCATAAACCAATTCAAAACTCACTGTAATCTCCAGGTCTCCCTGCTCACCCTACACTGGCCAATGGGAGAACTTAGGGTGGTCTTCCAGCCATCCATTAGCATCCAAGGGTATCAAAAAAGTAAAAAAAAATCTTTGTACGCTGTCGTAACTACGCGACAGACTAGGAGTGGAGTAACAAAAGAAAAAGGCCTTGATACACTGTCTCGCTGGCCTTTGTTGCCTGCGTGCAGTCAGCATCTGAAGCAACACAGTTCAGAAAGTGTACTGTGTAACATGCTAACATGTATGCTGTTACCTGCCACCTTATAGATCTTTCCACCCCGCTGCTCTTGAGTGGAAAGCGCCATTTGCCCATTTGTGCACAGTGTGTGTATATCGTATAATATACTATATGTATATATTAAGGAGCACGACACAAAGGAACCATCCCCACAATGGTCAGATGCCCCCTGCAATTTGCCAGGGGCTACTTGGTGCCCCTTCTTCCTTCTTGCCAATCGCTCCAGGTAATGTCTTCCATCTTGTCCTCTCTGTCGTCGGACATGAGCAGAGAACCCTCAAAGACAGACTCGACTCCCCTGATACTAACACAAACGGATTTCCCCCATACATGTCACCCATGTGCTGCAACGATGATGATCAAAACGCTTTCCCTGTCTCTGTCACAACCTTGATCAGATGAGAGATTTCCTCTTCTTACAGCATCCTGATTTGGTTGCTGTGGTGACTTGTGGTGACACAAAAGCAGATGGCTTATGTGGAAGCCGAGATAATGACTCACAGAACGCGGGACGCTTTTTCGGGGCCATGTATTTAATGGTTGCGCTTACTTCAGACGTGGTGATTGTGCTGACTGGAAGCAGGTGGTGAATCAAAACCAAATTGTATGAAATACAGTAGAACAGCACCCTGGAAGGGGTGACTTGGCTGAAGAGTATGTCAAAGATATAAGTTGTCACTTGAGCTTTGTGTTCTTTTTGTTTTGAGATACTAGAAATAATTGTGATGCAAGTGCACTTTAGGTGCCCATCACTAGATGGGAAAAGCACACTTCTTCAAACCCTTCTTCCAGCATCCATTCACATTGGTTTCCTTGCACTGGAAGGACAAATTCAAATGGTGGCAGTAATGCGTCATTAACAGCACTGCACATAAGTGCTGAAAATATAAAACTGTGCACCAGATTCAAGCACGTCAGCCACCATTTGTATAACAAGCGTTTAGCTTTATTTTAAAATGAATATAAAATTATAAGCACACGAGAGGATGGGGCTCGAGGTGCAGTGTTGCCTAAGTGGAAACGAGAGAAGAGGTGTACTTGTTTTATTTCCAGTAGTCCTCGCTCCAGGCATGAACACAATGCAGTTTCCACATCACCTCGCCTTCAAAGTACTGCACTATAATAAAAAGAGGGAGAACAAATTCCCAAATAACATGAAATTATTTCTCCAAGATGGGCTGGCACCATTTGCGCCTGCATTCCGCTGACGTTAAATTAACATTATAATAAATATTTGGAAAAACAGCTAATAAAGGTGGGAGTAACCGTCAAGGGTTTCCAGCAATGTTGATGTGACATGAATACTATTTTAGAGTGAGTTTTTCATGAACACTACGGCAAAGTTACATGTGTTTTTCCAATTAGTATTTCCTTCTGTGAAAAAAAATCTCTGCACTTAAATTGATCACGGGCATTTAAAATATTGAGTCTAGGAGGATATAAGTTCAACCTTTCGCACCATTTGCCAGAAAGAAAGAAAGAAAGAAAGAAAGAAAGAAAGAAAGAAGAAAGAAAGAAAGAAAGAAAGAAAGAAAGAAAGAAAGAAAGAAAGAAAGAAAGAAAGAAAGAAAGAAAGAACATTTGCTAGCGTTCTGGAAGTCTCTTTTTTCAGTGTTACTATTATGTGTAGCATATATTGTAACTGCATCCAAATTTGAAATGCAATTATATGTTGCACCCTCCTGGGGCGATTGACTTGCTTCAGACTGATGCAGAGGAAAGAGGAAAAGTGCTTAAGTCGATGGGTAATACAGACACACAAGGCTAGATTTTAAAGCGAACGGACTCATTTTATGGGTTGCTCCACCCGGTGTGCATCTGGCATGAAGGGGTGTGGGTCGATCAGAGAATATGTCTGGCCAGAAAAGTGTGCAGCTGTGCATCTTTTGCCTCTCGGGTGGATGGGAGAAAATGGCACTGTATGCTTCTACTTGTCAGTACAGTGAACCCCCACTTATTTACGTTTTGCTCTTTTTTGTTTCTATGTAACCGCTCCTCATCTATTTATTGAAAAAACTACTAAACTGATAAACTTTCAAAACTGCTTTGAGCAACACCCTAAATATGACACACAGTGCCGCCAAAGCTCTGGGTATTAAGAAAGTAGTAATTTGCGTCAACAAAGTATGTTTAAGTGCTACATCTTGACTGTCAAGGTGGAGATAAGTTTCGCCAGGGTTGTTAGTGGAAATTATAGAGGTCCACGGTGGCTACATGTACATGTGCAAGTGATCATCATTATTTACTTTCTGCCCATATTTTGTTCCCTAAGCTAGGAGTAGGCAGCAAAACTTACTGATATTATGGGAAACCCCCCCGCTAAATTTGACATTTTGCGAAGAGTAAATTTGAATCTTGCTATTGTATGTATATCATCTCTGACTGCCCGGGAGGCAGGCGTCTGCTTAACAAGCAGCCGACCGATCTCCCCCAACACAGTCCATTATTATTAATTATGAATAATATTGCCCTGGTGTGCATGAGGTGCCTGATAAATGACTCCATGATGAAATGAAAGATTAGATGCTAAATGGGTATCAACAAACAGCAGCACGTCTGTTTTGGCTTGTGATAAACAGAAGCATCAGGCTACATCAATGGGGAAAAACAAAGCCAAATCACAGCTTGATTCGAAGCTGCTGGTTGAAAAGCTGCCTGACAATCTCTGCACACTATTGTCCGAAATAAGAAAAATTCGAGCGGTATCCACTCCATCCAATCTCGACGTTCCATTAGTGTCCTCGTTTGCTGAGTCCTTGCAATACTTTCTACTTTCTCCCTCTAAAAGGTCCTTTGAGGCATTGGCAAAGTAGTAACTCAAGTAGTAAGAAAAAATGATTGATTTTCCCATCATGACTTGAAATAACATTTTTATTGATCATCCATAGAAAGGTTTGGTCGCAGTGGTGAGTCGCATATTTGGCTCAGCCTTGGGGGTCTGCTGAAAGGTGAAAGATCTTCCTCTTGGGGTTCATCACAAGTTCATGTCATTAATGAAGACCATCATTTAATGCAGATTTGTGGACACCAACAGTAAGTGACCATCGCAATCTTTATCCAACCCCTTTTCTTTTAGAGGTGGGGCGTATTTACTTAAGGGGTCCTCAACGCAACCGCTTTTCAAAATTTACTCAGTAGCACTAACTGGAAAACAGCAATTTCACATTATGACTTCAACAGACGTTGGGTGGCCATGTCTGCTATGAGAAAGTGCATGCAATCTCATGGAACATAGCAGAAAGAGAGCAGGAACTCCGCTATTTTGGTTTTTAGCTGAAAAAGGTGGTGCTATGGCCCGTCTTGTGACCAAAGTGCCCTTGAGCAGGATACTTAAGCCCCGGAGCCAGTTGATGAATGAGGAGACAGTATAAGGCGCTTTGAGTTTCTTGTAGGTTGAAGAGTATACAAGTGTGATCCCATTAAAGTCTGTATTGTGTCATACTGGCTCTAATTTGTAGTGCTGATATGACCGACAATGTATTTGCCGCTCTCTTGCTCATTTGATTATGGAGTGAAGATGAGGTCGCTCTGTCTTTCGACACCGAGCGGCCGCAGTCAATTTTCAAAGAAAAATCAATAGGTTTTAATTCCAGAAGTCAAACCAATTCTCCCACAGGGTGCAAAGTAATTCAGCACCAAGGTCTTTATGTTGCCTTCAGTGTGAGTGTTGGGTATCGACAATGCTGACATTTGAGGAAACACACGAGAGCACCAACAAGATGAAGTCATTGCGTCGGTTTATTAGCTTTATCGAGCAAACCGCAGACCATGACAACTTTGCGGCAGGCTTTCGGCCATTTTCAGAGCCCTTTATCCAAAAAAACTCATCCGAGTGTAGTCACACGACCGCCAAATCGTCAATTCTTGACAGTGCTCGAAACGAAAAACTTATGCTGTGAAATATACAGGTCGTCAGCCATTTTAAGTTGAATGTTATTTCCATGGGTTGTCTCAGAATTGACTCTACCAAGGGAAGTAGGGTTCATACAAGCATGCATCATTGCAGTAGGAGCAAAGGTCATCACCAAATTTAAATCCAATTGAAAGGACAGGTGGCATTTAAATGTAAAAGTTGTAAGTTTTCACAAAGTGTGTCGGCTGGAGCTCGGCGGGACCAACCAGCCCTCGGTGTAGCTGACGGTGGCCCTCCGGGAAGGTGTGGGGCAATGCAAAATTTCAAAGCCGGCAATTCTCACATGTAATTATCGACGGAATTCTCCAGCCGCGGCGCCATCTCATACTGGAACCAATCGCAAGCCTATTATACACTTCCCATCACAATAAACAACTTCAGCAGCGGCGTCTGGGGCGCAATCACGGCTTCGTTAATAACACCTATAAACACGGCCTGGCCGTGACAATCCTCGGCTCGCGTTATTTTCGATTGCTGTATGCAAAACTCCCAACTATTAGTTTTATCTTTGTCAAGCCAAGAGCTATGTTTTGGCATTGTTTATTTCTATTGTGCGAGGTGATTTACATTATGAACGACTGCCAAGGAACAATTCTATCACCACAATTTTCAGTATGTGAATTTCTCTCATGCAAGTGGCCGGTTATAATGAATAACCAGCAAGACAGTTGTCATTACCTGATTTGGTTGATTTTTATTGTACCAGGTGTTGGTTGCTTTGATATATGGATCTGCAGTTTGACATGAATATTGTGCCTTTTATTCAAAAAAAAATTCAAAAAACGCCTTTTATAGTCACAGAGGAACACATGACTTGATGATGAGACTCGGCTGCGTGGCTGACTTTCATTTGCAAAAATAAAAGCCCTCTTTCCTTTCCTTCAATTGCAGCGGGAAGAAGGAGAAGAGGAGGACAATCAGTGTTGTTCTTTTATCTCATTTCAGCCCAAAAGACCTCAGCTTGTTGCTTGCAAGAAATAGGCTACATCACAAAAGATAGCAATGGCTCTGGCCAACCACAAAAAAGCCTAAAAACATTCCGAACATTGCAATTTCTTCCGAGATTACTGCTCATAGGCCAAATGACAATTAATGTTATTGCTGTTTACTGAGGAGTGACTGTCTCCATGTATGTTCGAAGGTCTGTATTATGCTGCCAGCCATGGTGCTAAGATGCACACCAGAAGGAGCGTCACAATGTCCACTGAATTTAAGCAAAAACTGTGAAACTCCTTACGTTCTATTCTTAAGTATTTTATTGCTTTATATTTTTATCAAGTGCAATATTGTAGGGTGCTATATTTCTTAGTAAAAACCACGGAAACCTTTTTTTCATGGAAGGCCGGAAAAGATTAGTGTTTCTCAATTATTTTCTGTTATGCCCCCCATGATGAAGAAATATTTTAACTCAATTCTCCTCAGCAAATATACATTGTAACATTTGTTTTTAAAATTGTAATGAGTTCATTAGATAACATTGTATACTAATTAACAAGTTCCCTGGGGTCACACGTGCCTCCCCCTGCGCTCCTCCAGGGGTCCTGCCCCACGATTTGAGAATCACTGAACTAATGACATTTCTATTTATTTAAATGGGAAAATATTTAAGAAGTCTTTTGCGCTAAGAGCCTGCTCCCAGAACTCAAACTCATTGCTCTGAGTTATACCACAAACAAGGCTTTGAAAGCACATTTTCACTGTGGCCAGTAGGAGTCACTGCACATACAGCGAGCAGACGTTTGATAAAACGCAAAGCAGACACACAGAGCTGAGGAATGAAGCTGGTGGTATTGGGACCCTGTAGCGGACGGACACACAAACACATTTGAGACATGGAAGCGGCAGACCTCTCAACACCTGGAGGATGTCAAAAAGAACACAGATGATATGAGTCTAAACGTAAAACACTGTGCGAACCCAGGACTTAGGTCCTCAACACACAAATGTAATTAAAAGAAAACCACTGGTACACACCAGGGGCAATGTCATAAAACAACAAAGGACAATCTCAAAAAAAGACTTGGAATAATCGTTAGCGAGGAGTACCTGTGATGACGTTGTGGTGTGTAAACGTGTAATGAGTGATGCGGAACAGCAGTGCTGAAGACTAAAACAAAGAGAAAGACAAACAGAAAACAGAACTGCCTTCAAAATAATAGGAAATACCAAACGATTCACAATAGTTTTTGTTATGGTATTTATGGACTCGCATAGGTGGAAGTGGGCGTTTGCGCCGTTGTGGGATGAAATGCATAATTCCCTTTAAGACCTCTAAATACCAATCTGACGTCGGCAGTCAGGAAGTGGGCGGGGTGTCGGTATGCGACGTCTGCTTGAGTGCATCGTTTGCACGCTGGAACAGTTCTCTCCCGATTCAACAGACCCATGACACAACTGATCACACTGTTAGCTAGCAAATCAGTGCATGAGATAAGTATGAAAATATTCTGAGGACTTATGCATTTTGTACTTACACATCTCATTGCACACATATCTACAACATCGAGGGAAGACAAGTCGGAGAGGATACGTAATCAATAACGCAGGAAACATGTAATATAGGCCTGCTTGACAAATGATTTTACGAGCATTGTGTATGGTGGTATAAAAGTTAATATTTCAAAGTGCATGCTAGTAAAAGGGGACATTTTTCTTCTTTTGATAATATGAATGCCCATGTGTTCTTGTAATTGTAGAATGTTGATCAGTTCCTGGTGGGAATGTTTACATCTCTCATTCAAAAGCCTGGGCACTTCTCTCAGCAACATTCTGCAGGAAAATACAATCTAAAACTCATGAAAGCTAATTTCAAGAACAAAGCCAGGAATTCTTTATTCATGCCCGAAGGGAAAAATGGTTTATTGGTACAGTTGGACCGGTTCCCATACCAAAAAAAAAACAAAGATGCAAGTATTATCGCAATACTGTATAAGGGCTATACATACAATGGTGTGAAAAATTGCCCCCTAACTGATTTCTTTTTTTTTTTTGTATGTTTTTCATTTAAATGTTTCCCAACCTCAAACAAATTTAAATAATGGTCAAAGACAAGACAAGTAAACAAAAAAAGGCCGTTTTTAAGTGAAAGCTTTTATTAAGGGAGGGGGGAAAATCCCAACCAAAATTGTCTCATGCAGGAAGGAATTTATGTCAAAAGAGAATTTTGGGGACACATAATTTTATAAAGGGCTCATCTTTTCATTATCTCATATCGACAGAGGAGCAATGTGAGAGGAGGTATACATATTTTGCGGAAATGGCTACTAATGTCTACTAACGACGACGTCACATCATTCCCGCATGTAGTAAACCTATGTGGCTTTCCACTTCATGTTTCAAGTAGGATTAAATTAAAGTCAAATGTAAAGTGGATGGATGAATGAAAAGTCGATTCTATTACTCTAATCAACTTTGCAGATTCAGTCTCCCAGCTCACTGCACTCTTCCCCCATCTGTCTCTGGGTCAGATATATGCAACTTGGTCATTCAGATTGTGGCAAGGCTGCAAAAAGTTGCATGTGTATCCAATGCAGCACCATGTGAAAGTGACCCAGGTTGGATTTGAAAAAAAAAGAAAAAAAAAGAAAAAAAAAATTGAGTCCTTCAGTCAGTCATGAATAAAATCAGATACAGGTATCATATGGGCAAAAAATATTTGTATTTGTATTACTTTTGCTTGCAGTATGAACCTAGCCTAATCTCATCTGGTTCTTCATAAAAATAAAAAATAGAAAAAAACAACAGAAGTATATGAATGATATGCTGTTTTCTTTTTAAAAAGAGCAAAGTCCTTAGCTCACTTATCATTTGCCAAGAGAAGCACAGCGTGACCATCACAACAGTAAATGTCCTGCCATGAAGATGAAATATTTTGAGTCCTCTCACGCCGCCGCCGCCATGTCCTTACTTGTTCCACAAATAAGTAAATAAATGATCCATGCATGAAATTGATGTTCGCAAAGTGTTTTTGCAGGTCAATTGTAAGAGCTCCTCTTGCGAATAATGTAATCAGTGGTGCATATGACGTGGGCAATTGGAGACCACCTTGTACCATATGCTTCATGTGTGCGTGATGTTTGGACTTTGAGGAATTTCCATCAGGCGCTGTCCGCTCAGCGTAAGTAGACGCGGAGCCATCTTCAAAAAGCACAATCTATTTGGATCATGCTCTTTTTGAAAAAGGGGGGAAAACTCATCAGAAAACCCATCTTTATCACTCTGAAGATGACGTACAAAAGTCTTTCCACAATCATCTGGGAAAACACAATTTGCAAAGCTGTCAAGAGTTTGGACTAAAAAAAAATCTTTTTAGTTGAATGTTAGCGCGTTGTAGAATACTGTATGTATCTCAGTGGACACTTCAATAGGTATGTCTGCACAGCCCAATAAGATCAAATACAAGAGCTGCCTTTGTAAAATAATTTCAGTCATCTGCTGATTTATGCCCGAAAGCAGTCTCAGAGCAAACGCAGTGAATTTTGTATTTCTTGGGCCGCATTGAAGTTTATTTGAGTCATTATTGACAGTTCTGTGTCATCCGCATAAATGTTTCAGAATGGAAATGCCGGTAGGACGCATTGAGGATGAAAAATAATTGTCCAGGAAAAGACAGCTGTCAGTCTCGTGACCAGATTGGACTTGAAATTTGCAATCACATTTTCTGAAAGTAAAAATGTGAATGCGGGAATAACTAGCTTGGCAACTGGTCCACATGGTTTGAAGTCAAACTTCAAAATCAAGAATTTCTCTTGTGTCTCCCTTGTGTATTGAGTGACCGGGCGTATATTTGTGCCTCTGATTCAAGTGTCTGCATAGCTTCTATTTGTTTGCCTGACTCAAATAAGATGACGCTTTTCCAATATTCATCGCCTGCGCCTGCCAAGTCATTGTAATTCCCTTCAAAGCTCGTTTCTGCAGCGCCAGTTTGTTTACAATGTGTTTTGGGGCCTCAAGGGGGGCGTCTACTCATTCTCTCGCACACCGTTCGCAAATGTTCTGCGTTTTCATGTGATACTCACCAAGTGTTGCGTGCAAATGTGACGAATTTGGATTTTCCATCTTTTGATCTCCATGTATGAAAGGATCTTTGATGGACAATCCGGGATGGCTGCCGTCCTGCGCTCTGACTCATTGCCTCGGAGGGGCGGCAACGAGGGCGTCATAGCGCTCGCTGACTGCAGTTTACCTTAAACATCAATAGCCAGCGGGCCTAATGAGGCAGCTATTGGATTTCCGTTTTGATGTCGGCGGTGTTTGCAATGACGCACTTCATCCACGCTGGCCAATTATGTCCATCATTTCAGATTAGGAAAAAAACAAAGATATGAGTTGTCATGGACCCATTGCTCACATCCTTCGGTTTACCTGCATAGTTCTAGTATTAAGTAAGTATTAATGTGATGGTTTGGTGTTATTTTTCCTCTTGTGTTATTATACTGCACTGAATCCTTCTTAATTAGAATATTTTTATCTTAACTATTTTAATTTTACATCAGTTCGGCATTTGCAAAGTTGCAGTTTTTATGCTTATCCTAAAGCAATTAAAGTATTACCTCGGTGCCGTCTTGTGCCGCCTATTTGACAGATTACATTTTTTTTTTTTTAGTAGAGGGGACTGGAAGGGTTTACAATGAAGAATGGGGATTTTAGATACATTAATTGTTTTGAGATGTGAGTGTGGTCACAAAGGAAATAAGACATATGCAGTATATTTCTATGCAGACAAAGCACATAAAATCATATGTCATTGAGCAATATATACAGAGTGAAAATAACTGAAAATTATGAACAAATGTTCCAACTTTTTACAGACTGATACCGGTACGTATACTCAACTCTTAAGTCCTCATCGATACCGATCCCAAGTAACTGATACCACTGATACTTTTGATACATACTAAAACAAATCAATGACAGATCATTTTCAAGAAAAAACTTTCATTTATTCATGAAAAAAGGCTGCACAGTCCTTCTGCAATAGTTAAATTCAAAAATGAAATAGGAACTAGACTTAACTTAAATACAATATAAAACTAACAACTCTCTCTATAGAATTTGCTCAAAAAAGTGTGAAATCACACAGATTCAACTGTTAAGCATGACGGAATGAAGTTAAAAAAATGGGGCTTGCAAAAATGCCCGAAAAATGTATCACGATGTATGTAAATATTTCATATCATATTGATCATTATTGTGAGTTTTCTACATGTTCAAAATAAGTTAAAAAAACATCTAATAGATTAAAGATAGAATATAACAATCAACTGGAATATTACCTTACAAAATACCTGATAATAAATACATATTTCAAGGAATGTACACTGTCATTGCATACAATATAATGTAGTGTAGTTATTGTGCAACATGGTTTATTCTACACTCATACTCACCATTTAGAGCCACAAATACACATTTGCTGACAATGTAAAGCAGTAGTGTCCAAACACTTACGATATGAACTCATCCATGAACCCTTCATTCATTCTTCATACAATGAGTGAGGACACGGAATGGCGAGCACATCAGGAAAGACGAGATGGAAATCGTGCAAGCAAGTTGAAAGAGGTGTGGGCTGATAAAGGATAACCGCATTAGATAACCTTATTCATCCTTTTTGTACCGAGGATACAACTTAAGCTTTTAAATTGTGAACTATTTGAACTTGGTAATTGTTTATCAGCTGTCAGCAGCTGTTTAGTAGGTGCATTACTCTCGGAAGGAAGCATATATAAACTTGTATTTGGAGGCTGAGGGCAAACACTTGAGTTATTGGCTAGTTGTCAGCCAAAAAAATGATTACTTTGATTAATTCAACTCGACTATTATCATCATAGCCTTAACGACAACACAAAACTGAAGTCACGCAAACCGCACTTTGATTGATTATCTGCCTAATTTGACAATACCTTTCTTGTTTATATTCTCATGCTTGACAGAACTTGCCGCAGAAACACACACATATTTCATTGATTTTGAGTCGTTCTCTTGAGCAAGAGAGCGGCTGTCATGATTAACTGGACAAAGGAGTGATCACATTAAGTCTAGAATTTTAAAATTGCTCAATGGAATGTTTGGATTCATTCTTCATATTTCCAATGCGGACAGTGCCTGTTATCGTGATTCAGTGCCAAAACAAGCAATCGCATCAAACATATGTTTGTCATATGATACCTGCAGTGTGTGACTGAGCCTGCCATAGACCTTTTTGATTTGGGATAGAATCGATGCGTTTATCGGGATTAACTAACGGGAGAAGCGCTGATGTTTATTTTGTAACAGTGCAGTGTTCATATTTCCATATTTTTTTTTGCGACAAAAGACCACAGAAAATCACTATAAGGTTTGCATTTCCTTCCCCTATTGTAGTCATGTGAACTGCACGGTGACCTTAAAACTGAGCTAGATATTGAAATGTGATTTTTTTTTATCACACATGCACTGAACACGCTTCAGCATTTCGTTTTTTTTAATTTGGAGACAGATTTTCAAACATTTACGATTTTAGTTTTCATGTAAACTAACCACATTTTTAATAAGATTTTTTACGGCATCCTTGTCTCCGGACAAACTACCCGGAGATGCAACCTACTCTAGTTGCACAAAACTGACAAATGTGCTTATTCACCCCAAAACAATGAACTCCCCTCAGACCCGACCGAGTGCACTGCAGCTGCTTTATGACGTGTCAGCAGGGGTAACAGCGCCAAAAGGAAAACAGACGGCCGAAGGGTCAGAAAAATGACTTATGTCTTCATTTGCGCTGCAGAACTTGTTGCACCGGATTCACACTCAGTGGCGAGAATGTCGTAAAGTTCTGAAAACGTCCGACCTCAGACAAAATGATGCTGTCGTAAGAAGCGCGCAGAGGCATATGCACGCGTAATATACGTGTCATGAATCATGCGATCACTCTCCTTCGCCAGTTAATCATGATAACTGGCATCTTGCACAAGGGAAAAACAGGATGGCTAGAAATAATCCAGAGTTATAAAAGCCCTCGGCATGCACTGTCACACACACTCACACACTGTATAATGGAAGTTTCGTTTTTTTTTTTTAACATGAGCATTCCTCTCGCCTTGAATAATACTACTAATAATAATAATGGTAGAGAATTAGAGGGCTAAAAGCCCGCTAAAAGCCCGCTAAAAGCCCACGGAATGTTTGATCCTGCACTCCACGGAATGTTTGATCCCGCACTGGTATATATGAAAAGTGAAAAACGGTTTTGAGTCCTGTTTGGCAAAGTGCAAAGCCAAGTTTGTTTTGGTTTGTGCGCAAATAGAGAATCAATAGTTTATCTTCTGCGGAAAGTACAAAGTCAGTTGATTTGGCTTTGGTTTCGTAAACGCGACATCAATATGATAATAATTGATTGTCCTCGTTAATAAAGCACAATATAACGAGTTTGTCTTCTTTTTAGGAAAGGGCAACATCAATAGTTACCTACTTTTTAGAAAGTGAAAACATCAATAACTGGATTTCTTCAAGAGTTGTTTTTCCATTTTTAGGGAAATGAAATACAAAGTGTCAGCTTCTTTCTTGTAGGAAAGTGAAAGTCAATGTTAAGGGTCGTTTTTGTGTTACTTTGGCCATGAGATGTGTCTTGCAGACTCTTTTGTTGCCATCAGAGACAATCGCCACTATGCAGGTTAGGTTCATGCTTTTAGAGACTCATTAAAAACAAGATAATATACTTTAGGCTGGTTTATTGTTCATTTCAGCATTGTCGTCTTTTTCGGCATTCACATAAAAGCGTCCTTCCTCTATTTGTCTGCTGAGGAGGCCAGCTTGCCAAATAGTGTGCACCCAAGAATTCTTTGACTTTGTTTTTGTCAATGTTGTAGTTTTCCTCATAAGCTGCACGTTGACAGAGTTTTGCAGTTAGTTCTCTGTCTCAGCAAATTTAAAAGTTGTGGCTATTTGTTAGAAGAATCAATTCAAGTGGGCTGAAGTGGTTTGCTATAAAGCTGCTGAGGTGTTTTATTTATTTATTTAGACCAAGATGTTGGCATTATGGATCATTTTGCTATATTGAACCACATTGTGGACAAGGTTCATAGTAATGGTTCTTGTGCTTTGAAAACACTTTTGTGATCCAAATTTCTTCATAGGTGCTTAGAATTCTGGCACAGATCAAACGTCATACTGGGGGGGAGGGTTTGCTTCCTGATTTTTTTTTTTTTAATCGAGCGTACTTTCTAGTGTCTATAGCCATGTATGTTTATATTATTATAATAATTATTATATTATATACGTAATTCTACTAATTATTTCAATCGAAGATGTAAGTTTTGCTCACTTGTTGCCTCCTGACATCTCTTAATATGTAGCTCTTTTCCGAAGCAACACCAACCTGTTAACTTTTGACTGTGGATACTCTCCGTGTTTATTTCTATAATGCAGGGTACGGGATGTCAAGGATAATTGGCAGGAGGAGCAGAGATGTCAAATCCAGATTCAGAAAATGAAAACCCTGCCACAGGGTTGAAGTACATTAATCACCTATTCTGGATGCCTATGCTTGACTGAGCATGTCAAGGATTTTTATAACTGTGGATTATTTCTTGTCATTATCTTCATTTCTGTTGTGCTGGGCGGTGATGAGCTTTTTTTTTTTTTTTGCCTATAGATTATTTGTAGTGTTGCATTTTGTTCAAGGTGTCAGTCATTGAGCAAGGAAAACAAAGATGTGGAGTAACAGTCGGTTCTTTAGTTGCAATATCTTGGGTTTTTAATGGCGGTCAGTACACAAGGCACTTCAGCAGATGAGACAACCACATCACACTCCAGATCAGAAGGTTTTATACTGTCCACTAGCAGGAACTACGAAGAGAAGGGGAGGGAAGGAAAACATGTCGTTATAAGGTTCTGTTATCACCTCAATGTCCTGTTCTCTATTGAATCTTTTGTGACAACAGCTATTCAGTGACGCCCCCTGATCAGGGTTGCCGTAATGCTGGGAGGGGATTTGACCTTATAATTTACTAGTCGTACTAAAACGTACTGAAACATTTTGGCAGAGCGCTGTGTACAACCAGTATGGATCATCAAATTCATCAATTGATCCATATATAAGGCACTCTGCATTATAAGGTGCACTGTGTTTTTAAATGCGCCTAATAGTGCGGAAAATACGGTATGTTTGCATAAATTAATATAAATATTTTCACATTGATTGATATGATGAAGTATATAAATTTGTATAGATTAATGAGAGTATGTACACATTGCTGTTGCTCCCTCTTCAGTAGTCATTCTATTTATTTCTACTATGCATGATGATGGTGGTTATGATTATCTGGGAAGAGGAGACATTGCATGAATCATGCCACACATATTTAGTGATTATTTGTATTTATTTTATACTGTATAATCGCATTCGTAGCTATGACTGTACTAACCTCACAGCTGCATTTGCACGCAGTTAATATGAATGCCTCAAATAATAAATCAATGACAATTTTTTAAATATTTACATTGTACTGAAATTCCAACAATTTTTACATGTAGACCTAACTAATAATCAGCTCCCTCAACTGTCCCTTTAAAATAGTTGTAGATTAATTTGGTAATCAATTAGTTGTTGATTAATCAATCAATTACCGTTTTTTTCCTTGTATAATGCGCAAAATTTAACTAATTTATTGTCCTAAAATCTGGGGTGTGCATTATACATGGGTACAAAAAATTGTAATTTTTTTTTTTTTTTTTTTTTTTTTTTTAAGAAAGTCATGGTACAACAAAACCAACAACAGGACTGACCGACAAAGACGTGGAACAAAAAGACAGGGTGACATCACCAAAGACAGGAACAGAAACCAAACAGACATCATGACATCATCCGACAGTGAGCGAGGGGCAAACATGACTTAAATACAAAACACGTTACATTGATTGAGGTGACACAGGAAGAGAGGGGCGACGCAAACAGAAACTATGGCAACCTAGACGCATTGCAAAACTGGGGACGAGACATGACAAATCTCCCTCGAAATAAAACTTGAAATCACCTTTCTTCTTGTTTGTTGTCAATCGCGCGTCGCATTCAGCCATCCTGCCCAACACACTTAGTCAGTAAAATTCATAATTAACGACACATCGTTTGATGCGATGGTGCAATCCTTGATGGTGTGTTATTGTCAAATATTGTTTGACATCTCGCGTAGTTAAGACCATACCAAAGACTATAAAAATGGGACCCATTGCCCCCTGCGTGTGTGACGATCATTGGGACTTAAAAAAAACAAAAGAAATTTTTTTTTTTTTTTTAAATTAAAAAAAATTTGGGTGCGTATTATACATGGGTACAGGGTTTTTTCCAGCATCAACATGCCATTTTTAGGGTGCATATTATACATGGGGGCGCATTATACACGGAAAAAAACGGTAATTAAAACAACTGTTGTACTTTGCTAACATGCATGACTGTGCAATGGATCTTTTTGACCCAATGTCTCGTTTTCAGTCTTTTTATTTTTGTACTAAGCACTGAATAACCACTGGTGAGATAACTTTGGGGTGGGGGTCTCTTTGAAGCCAGCAAGGGCTTGATGGAGGTTGAGTGTGTGCTATGTGAAGAGGTTGTTGTTTTTTTTGCCTTCATCTGAGTTCAAGTGTGAGCATCACCTATGGCCTCTGGCTTACACACACACGCACATGTGCACACACACTGCTGGTGTTCTAACTTGTTTGCATTCTGCTGTGCACAACACTGGCTCGGGTCACGGAAAAATCTCTCAGGGAGTTCTGAGGTTAGAAAGAGGCGGGCGGGCTCGCTTGGGGTGTGTGAGTATACGATAGGTATTTCTCGCTGAACCATCAGGTGCTAATCCACCTCCGACTGTTCTGAGACGCCACTGTGCACTCAGTTGAGCCGCAGCCAGGGGCGGCTGGGAGGGAGGGCCTGGGAGAGAGGGAGAGAGAGAGGGAGAGGGAGAGAGAGAGAGAGAGAGAGAGAGAGAGAGAGTGTGAGAGAGAGAGACTGTGAGAGAGAGAGAGTGTGAGAGAGAGAGAGTGTGAGAGAGAGAGAGTGTGAGAGAGAGAGTGAGAGAGAGTGAGAGAGAGAGAGAGAGAGAGAGAGAGAGAGAGAGTGAGAGAGAGAGAGTGAGAGAGAGAGAGAGTGAGAGAGAGTGTGAGAGAGTGGGCAAAGGCATAGCCTACTTGTGTTTTAAAAAACTGAGGAGGGGAGAGAGAGCGCCTTGTCCTCACTCAAACCTTCTCCTCCAAACCCGTCAGCTTGAATGGCTGTCAGAAGACCGCCGACCATCTGCGGGTCGCGGAATAATTGCTGACCTCCATCTGCCCATTTTGTCTCTTCATCTGTCTATTTTCCCCTTCCTGTCCTCACTGTTGATTTCTATCGTTCAAGGTGGCAGTTTTCATAAATAATAGGTGAGAGATGCTGTTTCAATTAGCTGGCCAAGGTTTATTTCTTTATTTCTTTATGTCTTTATTTCTTTGTTTCTATGTTTGTTCATCAGGGCGCTAATAGATTGGGGTGGGCAGACTTTTGTGCTCAAGGGCAAGCTTTGACAAGACGTGCCATGGCATTTGTAGATCAGTATTACACATTATTATAAAATATGTAAATATTTTATTTTGATCTAATGTAATTCACACAAATTAACCATTTTTCTTCAAATATTAATAAATAAACTAACCAATTATTCAATGAGATGAATGAACACAAATAAATAAAAATGGTAATTACATTTAAAAGGACCAATTTTAGAGGGAAAAGGCTAAAGTAATGTAATAAATATCACAGGATTCTTAGGAAATATATAAATACTTGCTGGGCAGATTAAAGGACATACTTTACTCATCCATAATTGGATTATTTCTGTTGTTTCTCTTGTGGCACACAGTAGTTGAATTAATTACATGACATGAACCTTGTGCAACCATGCGAACAATAATTTTTATGTATATATTATTTGAGTCCTTATGTTACGTTTATTTCTATTGTGTAAAGTGGCAGTTGTTGTGACTAACTTGGAGGAAGGGCCATTGCTTTAATTCCCGTATTGTTGTTCTATTTATTATTTATTTCTATTACGATGACATGACAATAACACACTTGCAATGTTTTTTATTTACGTGAGATTTTTCAACTCATTCTGTTTATTTCTGTTGTGCAAGGTGACACTAGTCATGAATAACTGATGACACGAGCCATGACCAAGATTTTATACAGTAAAGGTATTTACAGTATGCATGTGCATAACTGAGCATTCCATGGAGTCTTTTGACTAGAATATTCCGAGTCATTTTGTCTTTTTCTTTTGTGCAAGGTTTTGGTTATCGTGAATAACTGGCGAATGGAGCCATCACAGTGATTATATGCCACCTCTAAGCCACCTTTGTGCAAATGCATACCTGAATTGTTTCTGGGATTGCTGTCTCATGAGGTTGTGGCATCATAACAAGGAAAACAATGGAAATCATAGGAAGTGTTTACCATAACACAAGATCAAATAGCTGACAAGGACCAGCACATTTGGTTTCATCAGCCTCCACTCACTAGTCTCCTCATTTCTATTATCCTCCAATAACAGGCCCGACAATACACATCTGCTATCCGACTTTTATCACAGCAGGAGGCGTTAGAACGCATCTTGCTGCAAGATTCCGCTCATGTTGCAGTCCGGCGCTCGTGGGCCCCCTGATAAGCGATCAGGCTATGAGCGTGATTGCATTATTTCTGCAAAAGCCATTCAGGAGACACAATATGCTTGTGGGGGTGTGTGTGTGCGTGCGTGTGAGAGAGAGAGACTAAGAGAGAGACAGAAATAGTTTAGCTCCTGCCCTTTCAGTGCAAGTGTACAAGTATGACTGGTGATTTCATCAAGTCACACAATCAGGCATCAGTGAGGAGGAGGCTGACATGTTGTGTGCAAATCATTACCGTTTGAATACGCGTCATTGTACAAAGCCGATTGTGAGATTAGAGACCTGGACTGATGACTGCAAGAATGTCTCAGACCTCTGCATCGTCAACTCCTAAACAAATGGCTTAAATCGTGTGTTTCAAAAAACATGAAGAACTGAACCAAAAACTGGTGATATATTTACGAATAATTTCATTTCAGGGGGAAAATGAATGATCTGTTTAAGCAAGAATGTAGCCGATTTTAGCAGAAATGGCCACAATTCTGGGATGTTTAATTTAAAAAAAAAAAGTCAATATATGACTAAGGCCATTGATTTAAGAGGGTTGCAGTGTTTATACGTAACTGTGAGCATGATCGGATTTGTGTAGCCTCAGTTCACAAATTTCCCTTGACCAAAGCCACTTCACAGCCATGACAGTCACAGAGAACACATATCGAGCTTCAACAAAATTGTAGCACGAGCAATGCTGAGCTTGCAATAACACTGTCAACATGTTAGGATTGGCCTCTGCTAATTGGCTAATGTTGCATGCGTAGTGATAAGTCAAAGTCAAAGTCAAAGTCTGCTTTATTGTCAACATCTTCACATGCCGAGACACACAAAGAGATCGAAATTACGTTTTCTCTATTCCACGGTGACAAGACATATTACACGATAGACATACAAGTAAATGACGCAATATAAAAAACAAGAAGGCACAAACAATAAATAATAAGAGTAATAATAAATAATAAATAAACAGATAACACAACAAATAAGAGCCAGTGTGCATACAGACAGTAAAAGTACAGGACGCTACGCAGAACGGGGAAGCGAGTTCAGGATCCTGACAGCCTGGAGTATGAAGCTGTTTGAGAGTCTGGTGGTGCGGGAGCGCAGGCTTCTGTACTTCTTCCCAGAGGGCAGAAGCTCGAACAAAGAGTGAGCGGGGTGACTCACATCACTCACAATCGTGGTCGCCTTGCGGGTGAGATGGGAGGTGTAAATGTCCTTCAAGGAGGGGAGCGAAGCACCAGCAATCTTACCAGCCGTGTTCACTATGCGCTGCAGGGCCTTCAAGTTGTAGTCAGTGCAGCCGCCACCCCAAACAGCAATACAGCTGGAGAGGACGCTTTCAATGGTGCCGCGGTAAAATGCACTCATGACGGCCGGAGGAGCGCTCGCTCGCCTGAGTTTCCACAGGAAGTACAGGCGGCGCTGGGCTTTCTTTGTCAGTGATGCGGTGTTGGTGGACCAGGAGAGATCCTCACTGATGTGCACCCCCAGGAACTTGGCGCTGCTCACTCTCTCCACCACAGCACCGTCGATGGTAATAATAAGTTTATTATATGGTGCGTGTGTGTGTATTTAGACATGTTTCTTTCATTATGTTTTTTCCAACAGTATTTATTTCATTATAAAATACAAGAAATATCGTGCTGTTTTTTGTGGGGGGCTCGAGTGAGTGACTGAAACAAATTGGTGGTATTTCAGTTAACTTAATTAACTAAACCAAACTCGATACAAGCTTGGTCGCTGCTCCAATTAAACTTTTACTTCAAGGCACAATAGTATTCTGATTGAGTTAGTATACCTGATACTGTGTATGTAAAGATTTGTACGGCAACCTAACCCACCAACTTGCTGCTCCCTGGCAGTATTGAGACATGAATCTGCTTTGGTGTTATTTGAAAGGCGTCCTAATGCAGCGACATGCCGTATTACACCCCGAAGGACGTGCTCAGCACAATGCCTGCAAAAACGCAGAATTATTCCTTTGCAACGGCAGTGAAGTGAGTGTGCAAGCGCATAAGAGTGAATGAGTGATAAGGCACGAGTCTATTTTGGACTTTAAAGTTCACCACAGGAGCCAAGAAGCGATTTGTGTTGAGTGTCTCTCAATGTAAATAGTGACATAAGTACGGCATACGTTTGTTCGCTCACTATTAGCTATGTCTGTATCTGTGTCTATTCTGACCACCTCATTTTTATAGTTTTAAAATCACTTTGTTGTTGCTAAATACAAGGTCATGTGGTCGGATGCTGGCTTAGGTCAGTCAATTTCTTATAAAAACTCACAAAATAGTGAAGCCGCAAAAGGTGAAGCGCAATGTGGCGAGGGCTTACTGTAGTGCATGTCTCTGGAACTCCCTCTTTAAAATGTTGTGCCCAGGTAGTAACAAGAAACAAATGACTGCTGGCTCAAAAGCAGTTTTGGCCTTTCACCTGCACTTCTCATTCTCTTACGCACTCATTTATTTACATCGCAGCCCATTTTCATTTGGACACGAGGGTGGCATCGACTGGGTTCTCCATCCATCCATCCATCCATCCATCCATCCATCCATCCATCCATCCATCCATCCATCCATCCATCCATCCATCCATCCATCCATTTTCTGTACCACTTTGTCCCCACGGGGGTCACGGGTCGACTGGGTTCTGTGGGCAGTAATTGGGCCAACCAGGTGCACCAGGTGGGCAGCTTCCACCAGTTAGAAATTGAGTAATCAGGTCCGCTGGTTGATACTGTCAGTGCATGGGGAAGGCAGACACGCACTGGTGTGTAGCATAGCATTGCTTTAAAAGCCACAATTTCATTTCAAGGTCAATTCATTGTGCCTTTCGCTTGTCTAATAACTAAGACTACATTTAAAAGACTATTGTTTGTACTTGTGCATTTTTTGCTTTGTTTCCTTGTTTCAAGGTTTTCAACCTGTTTCTGCATCTGCGTCTTAATAAGGATAATGAACTGAGTTGAGCCTACATCTGCTTTATTCCTGGATCTTTTCAAGCTGACCCACACTGGTTCACGGCAAAAGAAAGAAAAAAAAACTTGACAATGGGAGACTGGAAAAATATGGTGAATTGCCCATCTCTGTATATGTACATATGCACACACGAACACACACATGCACGCATGCACAATTAATTTTA
Organism: Syngnathus typhle; assembly: GCF_033458585.1. NCBI lineage: Eukaryota > Metazoa > Chordata > Actinopteri > Syngnathiformes > Syngnathidae > Syngnathus > Syngnathus typhle. Next base: position 10,678,011 of record NC_083738.1, on the reverse strand, counting down.
AGCGTTTTAATATTGTGCAATTTGCAGATTTGCAATTTGCGTATTATCATGAATGACTTGTGAGGAAAGCTTGCATTGTTATAGTTTTGACTTAGTAGATTATTTATATCCCTGCCAATTTAACGCAAGAAGTATGGTGACCCCTTTTCAGCGAACAGAGTTGGCCCGATGACTTGTTACGCAAGAGACACACGCCTCGAATGAATTAGCCAGATTTAGCCGTTTTGTAATCCCTTGCCTGGATTCTTTTCCAAATCCTGCTTTTAATTAGGTTTTCCCCCATCTAGTCACTCGCAAGCACCAATCTAATTCCTGCATTTCGTGTTTTACTTTGCCTTATGCGTAATAGTCCACCGAATTCCGCTCCGCCTGCTCTGTCCCTTTTGTGTGATTTTTGGTTCTCTTCTTGGACCACTGGGCTAATTAGATGTTCTTTTGGAGTGGTTTTATCCATGCAAGAAAACCAAAATACAAAATAAATTGTTCAGTGAAAACCAGCTAAAGCTGTGCATCAATAATCTAGCACATTGCTGTGGTGTATATTTTTGACTGTGGATTACTTCTATTTGTTTTGGTTTCAAAGAAATAAAAAAGGGATACGTCTTTCTTTGTTGGGGAGTAACTGCATAAAAGTAACCTGGGTTATTAGTGGATGTTATGAACTGCTTGAGAGCAGCATTTCTTAGGTTGAATAAATAAAAGAGATTAAAGTATATTTGAACACTTAAGACTTACTTAGCTCCCAACTTCTCGGGGCGACTTTGCGAGTCAATCCACTTTCATTTGGCGGCGCTGGGCAAAAAGCACCTGCTCCTCAAAAGGGCAACTTGACTTTCAGCTAATAGCTCAGTAGCGCCTTTTGTGATTATGAAAGAGATAACCTTTAAAGCACATGCCTGATGAAGCTGTGGAGCGTTTCACACATTACATCGACTCGACTGTAAATGCGCTTGTGCTGCAGTCTTCAAAGCAACAACTGGACATCTTCAGGCTGCTTTGATTGACTGAACCCATGTGCAGCTTTTTGTGCGTAGAATTTATTTTTTGATTGATCAATACAAGAGCAAGGACACGTGTATGGAGGCAAGCAATAACTGCGAACCATGAATCTGGATTTTTATGTTTTTACAATGTAAAAGTATTTCATTTCATTTTTTCATTGTTTATTTCATTTGTTATAAAAAAATAATACAATAATGACAGAAATGCGGTCTAATCCAGAATTAAATGGAGCAAGAAGAACGACAAGTCTTATTGCAGCTGTACTTTTCTATTTCTATTATTAAAATTACTGATGCTATCAATTACTGGAATGTCGTTTTAAGACCTGTCTACAGTATGTCACCAATTTGCTGTATTTGTATCTATCTATATCTATCTATATATTGTCTTGAAATATCTAGAAATTGAAATGAATACCGTAATTTTCGGACTACAGTCGCGTTTATTTTCATAGTTTGGGTGGGGCGACTTATACTCAGGAGCGACTTATATACATATATATGTTTTTTTCCATTTTTGGGGCATTTTATGGCTGGTGCGACATACTCCGGTGCGACTTATAGTCCGAAAATTACGGTACGTGTTTTTGTAGTATTTGTTTTAATTACTTTGTTTTTGTGCCTTTTCTAACAGAATCTTGAGGGATACATAAAATAAAACAGAACAAAAAGCTATAGATTCAACACAGACATGGATAAAATAGCATTAAAATGAACAAAAATAAGCTTTTCTCTTAATACCTACTTTATATTGACTTTTTGACTATTTTTGTTTTATCATTTTTTTATATTGCGATTTTATCAATAACAAAATAACATAATTAATAATTTAGAAAGAAGATCGTTTTCACAGTTTGGTAATTGGATTACATTTTATTAAAATTATAATAATTTGTGTGTGTGTGACTTGTATATATATATAGCGAAAGTATTCATACTGTAAATATGTTTTAGAACTCTTTTATGATAAATCTTTTTATAACAAGGTACAAGTGTTCATACTGTAAATATATTTTTAGAACTCTTATTATTAAAACAATTTTCTTATAACAAGGTACAATACTGCAAATGTGTTTTTAGAATAATAATAATTAATAATTCCTTTAATTTATATAGCGCTTTTCAATGACCCAAAGACGCTTACAGGGAAAAAAGGTAGGGACGTTCTGCCTGCATGTGGGCAACTTTCGTGCCATAATTCCTCAATTTAGAAGGTCTATTTCAAATTTGTAAATTTTTTATTTTTTTTTGGAAAACAATTCACGATGTACTGGAGTCACGATAATCGAGCCGCGATGTAGCAAGAGATTACTGTATTGTAAAACAAACCCCGCTCCCCTGTTCAAGACCCGAGTTCAAATTGTGAGTGCGCCCAGGCGACTCCAATTGTGTATTAATCATGTGTAAATGAAGCTGCTAAAATAATAGGCAACCGAAAGCCATCTTGCAAATATTTCTCTTCAGCGTCAGCATGAAGGAAGGCTGCTGTGATGGATGGGCCTAACAGAGAAGTTTAGGTGGGTCGGAATGTTCTACAACCTTTGTGGTTTAATCGAGGAGAACATAGTCTGTCTGGTGGGTACACAGATTTATTGGACCCTTTGCCATCCAATGAAAGAGCATGTATTTTTTTCTGCCTATCACTATATTCAGCTGGCATTCATAAACAACGAAAGATACATTTTTGATTAACGAATAAATGGAAATAATATTATTCACAACAAATAATATTTATTAATATTTCCGTGAGAATCTATATTGGGTTGCTCATTCTTTCACTTTTTACCGAAAAAAAACTCCAAATGTATAGAATCAAATTGTAAATCGTGACCAGAAAACCAAGAATCAGACCAAAAAGTATGTATATGTATGCGTATATATATTATACAATGCAATGTATGCATTGTATAAATGCAATCACAAATCTTGTCTTGTATTCATTAAAAAACTGCCTCATAATTTAATCGATGGCTCCTCTCACCAGTCATTCATGATAACAGATCCTGCAAATTAGAAATACCGGAAATCAAATAGGTGCGTTTGTTTTCTTTTTTTTTTTTTTAACTCAATGCCAACTATTTTTAATCAAAGATTCTTATGCCTTTTCGCCACACGCCACCTAGTTTATCTCATCTCCTCAGCTCGCCAGGACTGCATAAGGGAAATGAAAACCACATCTGCATATTTTTTTTCCTGGCTAACACAATATTACTGAGATAGATTAATTGAATATTAATTGCAGGTGTTTTGTAATCTGCTCGCGGCATGATCTGGACGCTGCATGTTTGAACACTGCATTAATCCAACTGTGCCACTCTTGCATTATGGGTCCATCCTGGCCCTATTTATAAGAACTAAGTGGCCCTGATTTCTCTTAAGTGCCACATGTCATGAGGATACATACAACGTCGTATAAATATGACTCCTCATTAGTTCATTGCAAGCCATAGCATTAGCATCTTGGGGGGGGGGGGGTTGCTACGGGTGTCTTGCTGCGGGAGATAATTGAATGTTACAGCGTCAAGATGGGACGTCAATTCTCGTCAGAGCTTGTCAGAATTACGGCTTCCCACGGTTCAGTCACTCTTGGGCAACAGAGCAATTTAATATGTATTTGTTATGCATAGGCATTGGTTCCATGCCAGCTATTCCTGAAAACCGCCATCTTGCACAATTGAAATAAAAATAGAAATAAACAGATTGACTACAAATGATCCAAAACGATTCACGGCAAATTCAATCATGTGCAGGAATATTATCAAGGAATGTTCTATTACAGAATTAATGAGATTGCTCCTCTCGCCTAAAGTAAGGCACAGAATGAATAAACACAATAACTTGAAATAATCCAGAGTTAAAGAAATTAAAATGTCACATTTCCTTAAGTATGGAAATATGAAAAAGGAATAGGATTATAAAATCTACGTGATAACTCTCACGTATTCGCTTACCTTGCTGCTTATCCATCGTAACTCATAACATAGAAATAATATAATCGGCAGTCAAATAGGTTTGCAGCATGTTTGATCATGTGTAGGAATATGAACAAGGAATGTATTATTTTAGAATTAACGCAATCAGCCCCTTCATATTGGCAGCTAATCCGTTATCAAATTAATTGACAACTGTTTTAATAATTTAATTATTGTGTAAAGGTATATGACGTGTGTGTGTGTGTAGAATTCTGTGGCATCTAGTAGTGAGCAGTGACCTGAATTCAAAGCACGTGCATTTGGAAGCACGCACACTATGGTGCCACCCAGATCACATAAGTCGTAAGAAATTGTCATTACAAGCGCCATCTAGTATTCCCATTAGTGACAGTGCGTAGTTGCCAAAGTAGTCATTGATCCAGCAAATTTGTGATCGGGTGATTATCTCCATTGGGTATTCTGTGCAGAAGGATGTCGAGGAGACAAGTCGGTGTCCTGTACGGTCTGAATGTGGACACTGATGAAGGTGAAAGGATTTTGCCAAAACATGTCAAGCAAATAGAAACCACAAAACACAGTCTGAGATAAATGAACCAGAAGATTGATTATAAGTGGAGAAAAAAATAACTTTATTAACCTACAATAAAACCCTAAACATTGTTTGAAATACCGGCCCAAGCTTTATAGCTTGCTTTGAACCCCTAACCCTTGCATGAATCCCTCATCTCAAATCCTAACTAGAAATACTGTGGCTTAAAACCCAACCGTGGTTTGAAAACAACATGACAAAAATAGATATATCATCGGAATATCAGCCAATAGACAGGATAAAAGATCACAGCTCAAAATCAATAATCTAGTATGATTCGGTGTTGATGAGGACGGACCAACCTTAAACTCCCATTCCCAAATCTATGGACCAATATTTGTACTCTAATACATTGTCCTCACTGTCTGAAATTGAAGGCGGTTCGGAGCGTATTTGCAGTCAGCTAGGCCACGTAGGAAGAAGTTTGCAGCAAGGTTTAAATAAAAAGGTAAAAATAAAAATGAAATGAACATTGGAAAAGGCTGGCTTCTCGCAGCATGTGCTCAAAAGAAGGAGCTCTCCAGCAGTGCCGGCCTGGTGATGCGCACCAGTGTTCGGCCCGGCTTGGGCCTCAGAAAGATTCTAGCACACCAAGTCCACCATGGTGGGATCGGTCAGGAGACGACTGGAGCTCACACTCGCTGCCTTGGCAACATCGACCAGTGCTGGCACCCAGCCCAATAATTGAGATAGGGCTCTGGAAAAGTGGGGCCATGTGGCAGCTGAGCCTCATGCAGAGTCTAGCCGCGCCCATGTGCTTCTTCAGAGGACAAAGGCACAAGGCCCGAGCCCCTACCTCATGGGAGAAAGATTGTAAAATGTGCCTTATGAAAGCAAGAGAAGAGAGGCAACAAACAAAAGCAGGAACAAGAGCGGAGCCAAGAGAAAGAATGGAGGAAGTGATTTGGCTTTTATATTGCAGAAAAAAACCCATCTGCCTTCCGTTTCAGGGATAGGCTGAAGGGCTCTATAATCTAATCCGGTCCTTTGAATAGGAGGAGTTAAACTCACCCATTCCTTAAACCGAAATGTACAATTGTCATTTGTGTCTGTGGAAAATTTACCGTTTTTTTCCGTGTATAGTGCGCAAAATTTTACTAATTTATTGTCCTAAAATCTGGGGTGCGCATTATACATGGGTACAAAAAAAAAAAAAAAAAAATTTTTTTTTTTAATTTTTTTTTTATTTTTTTATTTTTTTTAAGTCCCAATGATCGTCACACACGCAGGGAGGCAATGGGTCCCATTTTTATAGTCTTTGGTATGGTCTTAACTAGGCTGGATGTAATTTTTTTTGTTGGCGTTGATTTCTCCGACTGCCCGTAAACGCACCACCGCGCTTCGTGCGCGCACGGGACAGCAAACGAGCAGGTGATCGAGCAAGCGTCTGATACGAGAGCATTGCGGTCGCATGGAGCGTGTTTGAAGTGAACAGCAGAGAAGAAAGGAACAAGGCAAAGTGTTGTGAAATAAAATGCACAGAACGGATGCGCAAGACACGTCAGCTATATAAAGAGCGAGAGTTGTTTTCTTCCTATTAGTTTCAATTCACAGTTTAATTAGCAGTTTCAATCAGCAAATAACAAAATGCGTATTACAGGTAATATTTTATTTCACAACACTTTGCCTTGTTCCTTTGGTCTCTGCTGTTCATCCTAAAACACAAAGGCGCTCTTTAAGCAATGCGACAGTGAGCGCCCGGCGCGCTGCGGTTGCGCGACCGCACCAAATTAAGCTCCCTGCGCAGTGCGCACTGAGGTCCACTTAAATTTTAGAAAGTACATCAGGACTTTAAAAATATCTTCTAAATTTCAGCGACGGCTCTGTCACACTAATCGACCAGCCCGGTGCAGTTGGGCGGTCGGCGGCGCGCTACGGTTGAGCGTTCTCTCGCACGCTTTCTCTCTCGCTCTTTCTCGCTCTCGCACACACGCAAACCGGATATCATACGGAGGCCGCCATTACAGATGCGCAGAACGGATGAGCAAGACACGTCAGCTATATAAAGAGCGAGAGTTCAGTTCTCTACCTAAATCCGTATTACAGGTAATATTTTATTTCACAACACTTTGCCTTGTTCCTTTCTTCTCTGCTGTTCACTTCAAACACGCTCCATGCGCACGGAGCGCGGTGGTGCGTTTATGGGCAGTCGGAGAAATCAACGCCAACAAAAAAAATTACATCCAGCCTAGTTAAGACCATACCAAAGACTATAAAAATGGGACCCATTGCCTCCCTGCGTGTGTGACGATCATTGGGACTTAAAAAAAAAAAAAAAAAAAAAAAAAAAAAAAAAAAATTTAAAAATTCATAAAAATTGGGTGCGTATTATACATGGGTACAAGCTTTTTTCCAGCATCAGCATGCCATTTTTAGGGGTGCGTACTATACATGGGGGCGCACTATACACGGAAAAAGACGGTAATCAATGTTCAAGCAATTCAACATGAGTGAAATCTGAAAAAACATTGCACATTGTTTTTCTAAAATATACCTCATGTTCCAATAGATTAATTAACAGTCACTGTGCAGACACAATCAGATACGAATCAAGAAAAGTGAAACAGAAATGCAATCTTTCAAGGTTCTGCTCAAAATTGCACACAGATGCGGTTTTCTCAGTTTTTCTTTTAATCATTTTAAATGCATTCAGTATCGTTCATGGCTTACTGGTTAGTGGGTAGGCGGGGGGTGTTGGATTATTTGAAATGTGCATGCACAGGATGGACCGACCCGTCCTGTGAGTGGAGTTTGAAGGCGGAGGGGATTGTTGCTACTTATGCATTGAAAAGACTGCATTCTTATAAATGCAACAACGTCATCCTTCTACTGCCATCTTTTTACCCACAATGCACGTGGCCGTGTCCAAGGCCGTTCCCAATTACAAGGAGGCTGCGAAGACTGCTGGAAACACACAGCCATCATTCTGCCTCAGTGATCTTGACAGCCCAATCCCACGTATTCCCCTCTCGCACGGGAGACGCAGATGTATAGCGACGTACAAAAAGCCCTGGCTTCAGCAATAAAAGCCTCGTCGACTTGACGCGCCGACGCGTCGACTTGGCGGCGGCCCGACGTCCGCGGCGATGGAAAAGCGAGTCACTCGGCTTTTTGTTCGGCTCACGACTCAATCAAAGTCACAGAAGCTGCCGGGGGAGAATGTGCAAAATGGGGTAGGCGGGAGAATCAGCCTTGACGACAGTTTGTTTGGTGTCAGCCTTCAGAGAAACACACGGGGTTGAATTGATCAAGGGACATAGACACTGACTGGACTGGTGATTTCCAACTACTGGTTTGCGAGAGATAATCGGGTGTGCCTCGACATTATAAAATTTCATTTAATTGGTCTGAATGTAGGAAATGAGCAGGTAAGATCTAAAGTAGGGGTGTCCAAACTACGTCCTTTTTTTAGTGGCCCGCAGCAAATTCTGAAAACATAATTGAATGTGGCCCGCACAACAGCTTGAGCACTTCTCAGTTTCCACACTAGATGAAGCCCGCCACACAAAGCGCTTGACGTCCGATTAGCACCCCCCCCTAACCCTAACCCTAACCCCCCCCCCCCCCGGAGAGAAGCGAACGCGCTGCGCTTGACGTCCGATTAGCAAGGAAGAGAAGCAAACGCGCAGCGTTTGATTTGACGTCACACTAGCACCCACCCCGGGAGAGAAGCGAACGCGCTGCGCTTGACTTCCGATTAGCACCCTAGGGAAGAGAAGCGAACGCGCTGCGCTTGACTTTCGATTAGCTGGAAATTCATTACACTGTCAAATGTGTTCACTCATATTCCATCCATCCGTAGGATTCCAGGTGAGCTGGAGCCTATTACATCTGACTTTGGGAGAGAGATAGGCTTCACCCTATACTGGTTGTCATCTAATCACAGGGCACAGAAATACAAACAGCCATTCACACTCTAGATTCACACTTAAGGACGGGTCTTCATTTCATCCATCCGTCCGTCCGTCCATCTATCTGTCCGCGTTCGAAATCGCTTTATTTAACATGGAACCCTGGCTTGAATGTCTACTTTATAAGATCAACATTCAACTGAAGCCCTAACCGAAAACTCCAAAAACCACCATGATACCTTAAGACTAACTGAAATATTGTCACTGCCAAGACACAAACGCTAAGGTTTGGTGCTGGACAGTGATCTTAAGCACTCAATCAAGCTTTAATGTTTTATGTGGGCTTCAACGAACCACTAAGGGATGTCTGTCCGTTGATAATGTGGTGCTCACTAGCAGGCCTCCTAATGCGAGTGGGAGGCTGTTTAATGGAGAAAAAATAAAAATAAAAGACAATTGCAGTGGTGGGAGGACTGACTCATCCTGGCAGAGCCCGAACAGCGGAGGACACCAACCCAACAGATCAGCTAATGTCTTTCATAAAAATGAATCGTTTGCGGTGAAGACCAGAAGCGATACGACACTTCAATGCAGACGGAATCATTGACAACGTTCATGAGTATCGTACCGCTGTCTTCCAAACAATCCACTAATCCGATGCGATGGTTTGAATGGGAAATATGTTGAGTAACCTGTAATGCCATTGGCCGCCGCCTAGTTTTTGTTTGTGTGTGTGTGTGTGTGTGTGTGTGTGCAATACATTTTGTTCAGACTAAATCATAACAGTCAACATGACACATCAGTAGTTGTTTTTTGAAATTCCCAACCCAAGTACTTGTATGAAACTCTAACCCTGACTTGAAATCTTATTCTGAAATCCAAACCTAACTCTTTTGTAACCCCCTAAATTTGAAACCCTAACTCGTTTGAAATACAAGCACACCCAAACCCCCTATGAGTAAAAACTGCTTGATCAATGTGCATTTTGGGGTGTGGTCCATCTTACTTGTAGCTGCTGTGTGTGTATGAAGAACAACTGATGTGTTTGGCTTCCACATAACAAACAGGTGGGAAATCCACGGCTATGTCTTCAAGAAGGGAAAAAAAGAACTTTAATCTCGACAGCCTGACTCGAGGCATTTTGTGCAAGAGCGTGGTTAAATCTTTCCATTCATTCGCCGAGATGTTTTTTTGTTCGGCGGAATCTCCTTTGCTACACACACCAACGAGCAAGCTGGGTGAATAGAACATTTATAAAAGCGGGATTTGAGATGGCCGTACGGTGTCAAGTTAACACCAACCAGGCAATGGATGACATGCGAAAGGATCACACGCTTATTATGTTTGATTTCAGTAGGTTGCAGCAAGAACTGCACTTGTAAACATAATCCAAAGTGTTGTATGTTTAAATGATATCTTGTAAATTATAGTTAAATTTAGCGTGAGCATAGTGAAAAGTTACATGAACATCTGATAAAAAATCCATGTTGTAGTCATCCATTTATAATCTGCTATCAAACCAGTATTCTAGGTGTCCATCCATCTGTCTGACTGTACATCCATCCATCCGTTCGTATGTCCAACTGTCCAACTGTCCAATTGTCCATCCATCCATCCATCCATCCATCCATCCATCCATCCATCCATCCATCCATCCATCCATCCATCCATCCATCCATCCATCCATCCATCCATCCATCCATCCATCCATCCATCAAATGGGTATTCGATGTTCCTATTTTTTTTTTATAAACCAATTCCCATTGCACTCATCCCTTATATAAGGTCAGGATGACACTCTGACTACTTTTCACCATAATAAGAATATTTCTCATCCCGGGTATTTCATTACCAATGCAGCCGTCATGCATTTGTCCAAAAGTTACTTTTTTCGTGCAGTTTTCTGCTCGACAAGGTAGATTGCGGCAGCAAACTAAGCGCAGAGTCGTTGCCCGAATTGTAAAATCATGTGGAAAAAAAACCTAGACGCCGTCCTTCACGCGTGAGTCCTGAATACTGATTGACTCCTCATGCCAAATCTGTCTCCCTGAGTCCGTCTGCAAGTGCTGTCGTTAAGCAAGTGATGGTGCTCGCAGCTGATGACAGGTAGGCAACCTTCCTCATTTTTTCCACCAGAGAGAGGTTGGCGACAGAGTGCAGTTGACTAGAAAGCATATTATCACTTTCAGCCCCCCCCCTCCTCTCACCCACACATCCACACAAAAGTCAGCTTTGAGTCTGTGCAACAGTGGGCTTAGTCCTTGAATCTTACACACACATACACACACGCACATACACACACACAGCAGTAAGTGGGAAAAAATGAGAGAATCCCGTCAGCGTAAGGAAATATAAATTCAAAGGCACACATCAGTATTCAGCCCGGTGCAACGTTAAAAGCAGACACATCCATGTAGATAATTGCTTTGCATTCCACTTACTCTCCTTTAAAAGCAAGCAAGCAAGCAAGAGAAAAAAAACCCAACAAAGAGTGTTACTTTTTCTTAAATTCCTTTATCTGAAGGTGGCCGGATCATCAAAAGCATGCCAAGGCTTTTCTGCAGCACTCAAAGAGCCAAAGTGAAGCAATGAAATCCCCAGTAACAGGCTACTAGTATTGGGACACCTCTATAGCGTTGGATAGAAGTGTGTTTTGATTAGTCCCATTGTCAAATACACAGGTTCAAATCGAGTTCAACCCATAATCCCTTCATTTATCTAACAAGGAACCCACACATAAATCTACATTCCCATACATTAATGAAGTGATCATCCTTCAACTATACAGATATGCATTACTCCAGCACAGCTTCCTCCTTCCCACGTTAATTCATTGTTAATTGTTCTATACATCATTCATCCCGCCATGTATTCAGCCAACCAAAATAAATTAATGCATCAGTCAAGCCACCTCTTCTTCCTCCCCATTCATTCATTCATTCATTTTAACTGGAAAAACAGGCAAAAGTCCATCGAGAAGTTGATGCATTAATTAACCCAACCAACCAGCTATCATCCATGAATGCCTTAAACTCCTCCACTTGGGGCAGGATCTCATCCCCGATCCTGAGAGGGCATTCCACCCTTTTCCGATCGAGGACCAAGGACTCGGATTTGGAGGTGCTGACCCTCATCCCAACCGCTTCACACTCGGCTGCGAACCGCTCCAGTGAGAGCTGGAGATCACGGCCTGAAGAAGCCAACAGCACCACGTCGTCTGCAAAAAGCAGAGACGCGATGCTGAGGTCTCCAAACCGGACACCCTCAAAGCCTCGGCTGCGCCTAGAAATCCTGTCCATAAAAATTATGAACAGAATCGGTGACAAAGGGCCTTGGGGGAGTCCAACCCTCACTGGGAAGGAATCCGACTTACTGCCGAAAATGCGGACCAAACTCTGGCATCGGTGATACAGGGACCGAACCGCCCTTATCAGTTGGCTCGGTACCCCGTACTCCCGAAGCACCCCCCACAGGACCTCCCGAGGGATACGGTCGAACGCCTTCTCCAAGTCCACAAAACACATGTGGACTGGTTAGGCGAACTCCCATGCACCCTCGAGGATCCTGCTGAGAGTGAAAAGGTGGTCCACTGTTCCACGGCCAGGACGAAAGCCACACTGTTCCTCCTGAATCCGAGGTTCGACCTCCCGACGGACCTTCCTCTCCAGCACCCCTGAATAGACCTTACCAGGGAGGCTGAGGAGTGTAATTCCCCTGTAATTGGAACACACCCTCCGGTCCCCCTTCTTAAAGAGGGGAACCACCACCCCAGTCTGCCAATCCAGAGGCACTGTCCCCGATGTCCACGCGATGCTGTAGAGATGTGTCAGCATTGACAGCCCCACAACATCCAGAGCCCTTAAGAAATCCGGGCGGATCTCATCCACCCCCGGGGCCTTGCCACCGAGGAGTTTTTTAACTACCTCAGTGACTTCAACCCCAGAGATTGGAGAGTCCGCTTCAGAGTCCTCAGGCCCTGCCTCCACAATGGAAGGCGTGTCGGTGGAATTGAGGAGGTCTTCGAAGTATTCTCCCCACTGACACACGACGTCCCGAGTTGAGGTCAGCAGCACGCCATCTCCACTGTAAACAGTGTTGACGTTGCACTGCCTCCCCCTCCTGAGACGCCGGATGGTGGACCAGAATTTCCTCGAAGCCGTCCGGAAGTCATTCTCCATGGCCTCGCCAAACTCCTCCCATGCCCGGGTTTTTGCCTTAGCAACCGCCGAAGCCGCGTTCCGCTTGGCCATCCGGTACCTGTCAGCTGCCTCGGGAGTCCCGCAGGCCAAAACGGCCCGATAGGACTCCTTCTTCAGCTTGACGGCATCCCTTACCGCCGGTGTCCACCAGCGGGTTCGGGGATTGCCGCCACGACAGGCACCAATGACCTTACGGCCACAGCTCCGGTCGGCCGCCTCAACAATGGAGGCGCGGAACAAGGTCCACTCGGACTCAATGTCCCCCGACGTGGGAAAAGTTCTGCCGGAGGTGGGAGTTGAAGCTCTTCCTGACAGGGGATTCCGCCAGACGTTCCCAGCAGACCCTCACAGAACGTTTGGGTCTGCCAGGTCGGACCGGCATCTTCCCCCACCATCGGAGCCAACCCACCACCAGGTGGTGATCAGTTGACAGCTCCGCCCCTCTCTTCGCCCGAGTGTCCAAAACATGCGGCCGCAAATCCGATGACACGACTACAAAGTCGATCATCAAAGTGACTACAAAGTGTCCTGGTGCCAAGTGCACACATAGACACCCTTATGTTTGAACATGGTGTTCATTATAGAAAATCCGTGTCGAGCACAGAAGTCCAATAATAGAACACCGCTCGGGTTCAGATCAGGGGGGCCGTTCCTCCCAATCACGTCCTTCCAGGTCTCACTGTCATTGCCCACGTGAGCATTGAAGTCACCCAGTAGAACGATGGAGTTCCCAGAAGGAGCGTTCTCCAGCACCTCCTCCAGGGACTCCAAAAAGGGTGGGTACTCTGAACTGCCGTTTGGTGCATAGACACAAACAAAAGTCAGGACCCGTCCCCCCACCCGAAGGCGGAGGGAGGCTACTCTCTCGTTCACCGGGGTGAACCCCAATGTGCAGGCGCCCAGCCGGGGGGCAATAAGTATACCCACACCTGCTCGACGCCTCTCACCGTGGGCAACTCCAGAGTGGAAGAGAGTCCAGCCCCTCTCAAGAGGGCTTGTACCGGAACCCAAACTGTGCGTGGAGGCAAGTCCGACTATATCTAGTCGGAACTTTTCTGCCTCGCACACCAGCTCGGGTTCCTTTCCAGCCAGAGAGGTGACATTCCATGTCCCAAGAGCCAGCTTCTGCAGCCGGGGATCAGACCGCCAAGGTCCCTGCCTTTGGCCGCCGCCCAGCTTGCAATGCACCCGACCCCTTTGGCCCCTCCCACAGGTGGTGAGCCCATGGGAAGGGGAACCCACGTTTCCTTTTCGGGCTGAGCTCGGTCGGGCCCCATGGGCGAAGGCCCGGCCACCAGACGCTCGCCTTCGAGCCCCGCCTCCAGGCCTGGCTCCCGAGGGGGGCCCCGGTGACCCGCGTCCGGGCGAGGGAAAACGTGATTCAATAATTGTTTTCATCATAAGGGGTAATGTGTGTGTGTATATATATATATATATATATATATATATATATATATATATATATATATATATATATATATATATATATATATATATATATATATATATATTCAATCAGCTGTATTGCCATATTGACCCTGCCATCACTCTTGCCACATCTTTTCATTCACCTAGCCCAAATCCAATTACCATCCATCTGTCCGTCCGCCCGCCCGTCCATCCATCCATCCATCCATCCATCCATCCATCCATCCATCCATCCATCCATCCATCCATCCATCCATCCATCTTTCTTTCAATCTCTTCACCGAAGTCCAGCTTGTACACTGCCTGTTTACCACAGGAGCTTGCACTAAATCAAATTATTGACTGTTCTCTCGGCAGATCTATCTTGACGTGCACCGGTCAAGCCTAATTGAACGCGTGGTGGCTCTCCCTTACGCAAGTAAATGAGAAAAGCTCAGTTCGTTTCTCATTGAGCCTAATTAAACTTTTAATTGCCTGTTGTGAACGGCAGACTTGATGCCAATACGGAGAAGCCAAAAGAAAAAAAAACGGAATAGATGGACAGCACTTGAGCATAATTGCTCCTACACAGTAATCTCTGCCACATTTCTCAGCCTAATAACATACGCAAACACAGGTGGAGCAGAACCTGACCATGCAAGAGTACATATTTGCATACCATGCAGAGCTTCTTCTCTTCTAATACTGGTAGTCCTCTGGTATTTCATAAACAAATCAGACATAAAATCCAACCCTCACTGCATCAACATAGTTGCTGGCCCACAAGTTGTTTTTCTGACAGAGGCAATCAATAGTGAGTATGATTACCTCTGCCAAGCAAAAATATGAAAAGGTAAGAGGTATTGTTTTGATTGTCTTTTGGTTGGTCGGTTAGAACGTTCCTTTTGCAGGATTATGACAACCAGTTGGTAAATACTAATTCATAGGCTGTACTTGGGTATTGGCAGTAGGTATTGCCATTAGTTAGCTTGCCAGTGTGTAGGTTTCTTTCTTTTTTTCTTTCAAAAGGGGGGGGGGTGGCACTGGTTAGCACGTCTGCCTCACAGTGCCGAGGTTGCGGGTTCAGTTCTGGCTCCAGCCTTCCTGTGTGAGGTTTGCATGTTCTCCCCGTGCTTGCATTTGTTTCGTCCGGGTTCTCCGTTTTCCTCCCACATTCCAAAAAACATGCGTCCGATTTACCGCTCCAAATTGCCTGTAGGTGTGAGTGTGTATGGTCGTTTGTCTATGTGATTTGCTGGCAACCAGTTCTGGGTGTAGAATAAATGATTTTATTATTTGCTTCAAACCCAGTCTGTGTTGAAGTTCTGATCTCTGATGCATTGTTTTTGAAACACCTGGCTGTCAGTTGTTTTTATCCAACCCTCCCCTCTTTGTTAACAGATGATCTAAATGTCTTTGTAATTGAGAAATGGATCTCCTTAGTTTGTGTCAACGTATCCAACATTGTAACCACTTACAATATGATGCTTATTTGTCACATCACAGCCCGATTTATGTTCAGAGCGGTTTCTGTTCAGGGACAAGCAGAAAATGTTTCCTTGCCTTCTTAGATACATACAGAACTTTTGCACAAGTCCCGAATGAAGCCCTCGTAAATCATCGGGAGGAGGGGACCGATAGGGTGATCAGAAATGTAGCTCTTTGGTAACGGTTGTCCGGCTGTGCAGAAGTAGATTATCGCTGCAAGCCAGGTCAGAGTATAATTAATCGCATGTGAGTTCAACCTGTGACACGCCTCTCCGGCTAGCCGCCGCTATCTGATGCAAAGTGAAGGGGACGTGGAGGGGAAGAAAAGGCTGAAGAGCAAGCACTGTGGGTGGGATGTAGCAGCGGCGGCTGCCGCTTCTCCTGCGCCTTGCCAGGGCTCAGTATTGCTCTGTCTCTTCTTATTAGGAAGCTAATGCGACTGTCTGTTCTCATAGCAGAGAGCAGCTTTTATCCCCCACGCCCCCCACTCTCCCCCCATTCCTCTGCCACCTTTTTTTCCATTGCACTAATCTGTGCAGTGGTAGCGGATGATAAGACGCTGCACATTCACTTAGTCTGCTCTGCACCGCAAGAGGATGTGAGAGAAACTTTTCCAGGTGTTTTATTTATTTATTTTACTGCCTGCCGCAGAGTTCCTGTTGTACTTTTTTGGGAGGGGGTGGGTTCCGTCGAGGCCAAATATGGAGGAAAAAAGGCAGCCCCTGTCTCCGTTTGGGAAGCAGCCTTACTTTTAAGGCCTTTGAAGGAGCACAAAGTGTCTGAGCTTAGGGGGGTATTGTTCTTGTAGGGGGGCCTGGAGAGAATGAATTTTCCGCCGAATCCGCCGGCTAAAGTTTTATTCACGCTTGTATTGTGAAGATCAAAGATGTGCAACTGGACCTTGAATGCCAAATGAGAAGCCCCCGCCGGGCCAGAGTGGAGCAAACAAAAGCGATTCAACAAGAACTCTGTTTGTAGATAAGTTGTATGAAGGCCCTGCTGGCTTTTTACTAGCTTCTTAAGACCACCTGAAGGCACCTTCACTATTAAACATTGTTTTCAATAACAAGGATTAAACTATTTGAGTTGGTCCCTGAGAAAGGATGTCCTGCCTTTCCCACATTATTATGAGGGGCTAAAGGCCTTCTTGGAATGGTGTGTTATTATTATTCCCACAATTGATTCGGCAATCGGTTGCCTTTTTGAGGAGCCTCAGCAGGTTCTGCAAGTCTGTGTATCATGATTCAAATATATGTATTTAATGGGTTTGGAATCTAATTCACCTAAAGGCCCAAAGTTTTTCATCAAATTGGGTATACATGTCTGTCAAAATAGATAAAAACATCCTTGTCACCCATCTTTTTGTTTAAGGAAGCCGTTTCAGGTGAATTCCGGGGGTTGTGCTTTTGACAAGCTCAATCAAGGGAATTTGCCCCAATTGGAAGCTGGTATCATCGACAGATAGTCGATGCTCAAGTGCAATGCTATTTTGTCTATAACATTATATGGGCAGAGCATGACATGAAAGTTTGATGATCATATTCTGACTACTAAATAATAATAATTATGATAATAATTATTTTACCCCCCCTCTGCACCAGTAACACATGTAACAGACCAAACGGGTCTCAGTGACCTATGACGGAAAAAACATTTCACATGGAATATGAATGCCTACACACACACACCCAAAAAAATTTGATTTCACAAAAAAAAAAGTGAACATAGCCGAAGAGTGATGTTGGGGCGTCAAAATGAATTATCATACATATTACAGATATTATTTGCAGTAGTTTGCCTTAGAAGTAAAACATGCAGACAAGTGGAACGGAAATAGCATTCATGCCCAAAAACAGGTTGCTAGCGTGAGCTGCATTTCTGTTTTTGGATCGCATTTCTCAAACCTCTCAGACGGAAAAAAACCCCTCAAGTTTAATAATAGTAAAACACCTAATAATGAGTAAATTCCATTCATTCCTTGACTGTATGTACGTATCTGCCAAGTTAGCCTCTAGCACACTTTTCCATTTTCTTTTTAAACTGATAATATCCCAACATAGGCGGCTCGGTGGGGCACTGGGTAGCACGTCCGCCTCACAGTTAGGAGGGTGCGGGTTCGATTCCACCTCCGGCCCTCCATGTGTGGAGTTTGCATGTTCTCCCCGGGGCCCGCGTGGGTTTTCTCCGGTTTCCTCCCACGTCCCAAAAACATGCTTGGTAGGCCGATTGAAGACTCCAAATTGTCCCTAGATGTGAGTGTGAGTGCAAATGGTTCTTTGTCTCTGTGTGCCCTGCGATTGGCTGGCAACCGGTTCAGGGTATCCCCCGCCTACTGCCCGATGATGGCTGGGATACGCTCCAGCACACCCGCGATCCCCATGGGGACTAAGCGGTTCAGAAAATGGATGGATGAATGGAATATCCCAACATCGTTGAATATTGCAGTAATTTAACAGCCCAGCAAGACCAAAAGGGGCTAAATAGTGTGGTTAAGAAAACCTCCACTCACCACAGTTGAAGCTCACAACACTTGACTTATCTGTTAAATTTCTGGCGAGGACAAGTTCTTCAGATTTTCCCCCCTTTGTTTGGGGAACGGCAATCTCCATGATCATTGAACTGGAATTTCAATGTTATTTCTGCGTTGAAGCAATTCAATCCCAGAGCGACTCAACCCAACTCGGGGCTCTTATTTCTGATGTGATGGAGAGCGAAAAGGCAGAGATGCTCGCCCAAGCACTCGGCGCAACTTGTGGAACGCCTCCAAGTGACGTGAGGTACTTCACACTGAAATGAGCTTCAATATATTGTGAGGGTGCATTGTCATTAATCGCTCAACCATCCGTTTAGGCAGCCCGAATCCAATTTGTGCCCAGTGAGGATGGTTTTAAATCAAACGTGTACAATGAGACTTGTGCAGTACTTATGGGTATAGTACGCTTCAGCTAACATTGTCTAGCTTGCACCTCTTGCCATATATTGAATTTTGCTCAAACCTCAAATGTTTTTAACACAAATATTCTGTAAAAGTCAAGTACGCATCAAGTATTCCATAATGTAAAAAACAACGCACATTGATTTGATTGAATACGTTTCAATATTTAAGTTACGAACCCAAACAGGCTGATGTCTACATCTTTCATTCCGTAAAAAGAAGTTATTTTGTATTAAAAAAAAACACTTAGCATGTACTTTTCTAGAAAACTACTTTGTTGCATTTTCCCTCAAAAGAAGAGAAAAACTGATTACGTTGCACTTTTCTGTAAAAAAAAAGATGAAAGCACTACTCCTCCTCCTTCTAGTACTACTAGTAACCGCTACTATTACTACAAATGTCAATATTAACATTAATCATGAGGATGACAATGATGACAACAATAATAATAATGGTGTTTTGATTCCCATGTCACCAAATCAGATGTCAAATGTTGATGGAACCATTTGCAGTGGCCAATTAAATTATTATTACATAAAGTAATCAGCATCATTACATACTTCAATATGTAAATTTCTTTCTCTGCCTTTCACTGGCAGACAGTTCAAACACAAATTCTGACTCGAGTTTATTCAACACCAATTTGTTATTTACTGGTTGGGTTTATTGAATTTGTAGCCAAACAACAGACTTTTCTCTTATTCCTGCACACACCAGAGGGAAAATAGAAAACTCGGGTTGTTTTGATTATTTTCTCTTAAACGTCTCTACCCGAGGGTTGAGTCAATGACGAATCTACTGGGGCATAAAATGGATATTTGACATATCTCGGGGACATGGTTAGAAGGGTTGAGACGGGCAACCATTCACTGTCATAGACACCCCATCACCGAGTGGGAACTGAACTTGCTTTAGTCAGAAAAATGTTCCACCACACTATCGGTGACCCAAATTCATTTCAAATAAGACAAAAAAAAAGCACAACATGCTTTTAGTTTCAATTTAAAACCTTGGCCACGCGAGGTTAGTGCAGTGAAGTCTTATTTCATGTCTATGTTGAAGCACCAAATGCAGGATAGCTTTAGAAATGCGAGGTTGTCCCTTCCGCTGTCCCACAGGGGAGTGGCTGACTGGCAGTAAAAGGCAATGGATCAAATCATCACGGCGGGATGAGCAGAATTGAAAAGACAGGTGCACCTCTTCCAACTCTTCAGGTTGTGCACATGTCTCTTGGACTTAGTAGTGTGTCCCAGTGTGTGTCCATTTGTGTGTGCGTGTGTGTATATGTCACTGCACTTCCTCTTTTTACAAGGAAAGACTTCCCTGGAAACAGGTTATATGGATGCAAACAAATGGATTACCTTCCCATTGAAGTGACACTTTCTTGGCTAAAATGACATGGAAGTGAATTTTGTGGTGTAAGGGCATGCAAAAATGACTGTTGGGTATGTACCTTGTTTTTAAGGTCACCGTTTGGTTTAATAGACCTCTGGACGTTGACGTCACAAATCCCACAACACACTGCGCCAAACCTAATCAAAGAGGGTTTGACTATAAGTAACTTTGAAAATGGGAGACAACCATGGTGCAACATAAAACTGGACAAAAGAAGTGACGAGCATTCTACACACTACTGAAACAAGAACCAAAGTGCACTGATGATGTAGAATCAGGAGCAACTGGGGATTTGGCAAGTTGCTCAAGATACTTAAAAATAAACCTGATTAGCTAGTTTTGTTGACTAAACAGCTCCCCGCCCATGGTGCTCCTGCCAGACCACCGCTGATACGAGGCTACCTGGCTGAACCTGGTAGACGCTCCCTTGTTAGTCACGGGCACGCTGGCGCTACTCCAATGTGGCTGCGGAAAATGTCACATGATGTCTGGGTTCGATGGCGACTCAGGCCTTTCTGTGTGGAGTTTGCATGTTCTCCCCGTGCCTGTGTGGGTTTCATCTGGGTGCTCTGGTTTCCTCCCACATTCCAAAAACTCACATGGTAGGCCAATTGAGCACTCTAAACAGCCAGTAGCTGTGATTATGAGTCTTTGTAAGGAAGAGTAACATTAATAATTTTTCTATTTAGAAAAGTGTGGCATCGCCAGATTCTCTTCTTTTTAAGAGCAGCATCAATAGTTATATTTAGCAAAGTGCAACATCAATAACTTTTCTATTTAAGACAGAGCAGGGTCAATAGTTTCTGTCGTTGTTTTACGAAGTGCAATGTTTGATTTGATTTTCACATTTTTTCATTAGTCCCACAAAGTGAAATATCAGCATACACCAGCCGAAAGAAGTTAGAATATAACAGAGCTGCTATAAGAGGCTGCCTCTTGTCCGTTGCCCCCTACCCCCCCAAAAAACAACCAAACATACAAACAAACAGGCACATATAAATCAACAATTACTTGATTCTTAGGAATGCGCAACATCAATATTTTGTCTTCTTTTTTGAAACGTGCAACATAATACTTTGTCTACTTTTTAGGAGCTTGCATCATAATGGTTGTACTTATGTGTCTTTAGCAAAGTGCACCATTGTTTGTTTCTTTTTTCGGAAAGTGCAACATCAATAATTGTTCCACTTTTTGCAACATCAATAGCTGCTTTTTTAGGAAGTGCTAGATCAATAGTTGCACTTCTGTGTAGGTACTGAAATTAACGCAGACTGCTGCTGTGCACGAATCGTTCATTTATTCATTCGCCGCGTATCTGGGATTGGGTTGCATGATAGCAGCTTAAGCAAGCAAGCCTAAACTCCCCCTCGTGAACTACTTGGTCCAGCTTATCCCGTAGGATCCCAAGGCTTTCCTAGGCCAGCTGGGAGACATAGTTTCTCCAGCATGTCCTGGATCGTCCCTGGGGCCTCCTTCTGGTGGGTCATGCCCAGAACACCTCACCAGGGAGGCACCCAGGAGGCATCCTAACAAGATGCCCGAGCCACCTCATCTGGCTCCTTCAATGCGGAGGAGCAGCGGCCCGAAACTGTGTCCCTTACGGATGACCAAGCTTTTCACGCTAGCTCTAAGGGAGAGGGCTTAGAGTTGCTCTCGATTTACAAAGGGTTGGAGACCCTTGGTTTGTTGAGTAAATGTGTGCCAAAGACATTTACACCCTCAGTGCTATTCATACCTCCACAAAGGGAATCGAACCCGCACCCTCTAATTTTCCCAGACTTTTTGGCCACACTCCTAACGATCTTTAATAGTATCGGAACGGCCATGTGGAAGTGCGCTCAAATTTCAATACACAATTCAAACTGAATTCGTGGCATTTGTATTCTTTACACGGCCAGCAAAAACACTTCGGCTGAGCGGAACTTTGTGATGGATTGCCTCACAATTTTCTGATCAGTTTCTTGCTGACAAATGAACATGTTTGTCCAATAATTGAGACACATTTGACAGATTAAACAGTAAGAGAAGGCAACATTTAATTGCTGCCTCGTCTCTGGCTAAGAGCTACAACAACAGAACAAATGAAGTGAGAAACAATGTTCACAAAGGTTTGCTGTAGTTGTAAGTAAAGAATGGAAGCTAGATAGAGGAGAAAAATCCAACAAGGGAGACTTTCAAACATCAATTCTACTTGCTTGGCGACAGGAAGAAAACCCATGTCTCCCTCATCCGCCCACAGCATCGCTTTAAGTGGGATGAAGAACTGTTTCCTGTTTCCTGTGAAGCAGCAGGAAGCCAGGCGCATGATCCAGGGGGTACTTTTGTGCATGCGCAACCTCTGCCTTTCCGACTGCGTCTATGCATCGCTCAACACTGTGCGAGACAAAGGAAACCACAGCATGAGAGCTTGCCACGGGCTCGGAAATTTTCGTGCAGCACTGACCCATTTCGAGGATACATAGATTGCTGACAGGGAATGCCAGCACACGCACCATCACTTACACTGCCAATTTTTCTCATGAAAAAGAGTTTGTGGTAGTCCTGTTAAGTTGTGGTCGGTCGCATCTCTCGTATGTGGAGGGCCTCACTCGCACCATCTGAAATAGCAACCTGAGTAACATGACATACAATTGCAGAACGTGCAATCATAACTCGCTCTTGGGAGTCTTCGGGAACGTTAAACTGCACTGATTTCTGAGAATTGAGTGGGGGTGCTGCTAGCCGACCGTACCCATGTTTTTTCCCCTAATTTAATTCGAACATGCATTGAAATAAGACGTTGCCAATTTACTTCCCAACGTTCCTCCTGAAAGCATCAGGCATGGTGCCCCTTGCATCAGGCAGGTCCACTGCACCGTGCCAAGGAAGCTCATTAGCGCGGCTTTGTCATGTGGCTGTTTCATGTCCGTCATTCAGCTGACCTTTTCCTCGGAATGCCGGCGGGTCTTCTGCACTCAGAGTGGGTCCAATATTGTGTTCCTGTCACTCCGATGTGCCACTTGGGCCAGAGATTGATGCTCTTTGACTCTGTCAGGCAGACGTCGCTGCCTCTTTTTATTTGGGGTGGTGTTCCAGAAAATAAAAGTCCTTCTTTGCGAGTGGAACGGTTATCTATTCAGCGTTTGGTTGTTTATACAGTCAGTCAGTTGATCTCTTCACTTTCGGCAGTGGTAGGTGGAAGTGATCAAGTAAAAATACTTCCATTACTGAAGTGGATTTCTCAGGTATTTAGTTTTCCGTATTTTTTTGGGGCAATTTCTTACTTTTACTCACTTCACTCACTCACAGATATTATGCTTTCTACTTTTACGAGAGTATTACTTTAGAAATTGATTTTACAACTATATGCACTTCCGGGTTATCATGTGATGTACCGTATTTTCCGTACTATAAGGCGCACCTAAAAACCTCAAATTTTCTCAAAAGCCGACAGTGCGCCTTATAATCAGGTGCGCCTTATATATGGACCAATATTGAGCCACTACAGCAGGTGTGTCCAAAGTCCAGCCCACGGGCCAAATATGAGCCCCCAGTCATTCAGTCAGATAAAAGGGATTCATCAGATCAAACCTTTCTACATTGATGCTCTCTCTTGAGTTGTACCTTTCTTCTAGCAAGGAACACAAGCTGCTTCCAGGATGCATCGCCATTGAGACTAACATATTGTGTTTTACCTAAATAATATAATCGAGGAGCGACCAAAGTGCACAAAAGAAACAATTAGAAAAAAATAATAATACACAGTTCAGACAGTAATTGCTGGGACGTTTAATATCATTGAACATAGTTCAAAGATGGCACCATGAAAAAACACCTTGAGGACTACCTCCCTATTTATCCATCTACCAATTTCCCGACATACTGTATCTACATATCCATCATCCTACCACATTATCTACTAATTACAGTTGTACCTGACTACAGTACATACCAACGTATTGTCCTATCGACTTATTTATGAACTAACCCTCCTCACTGATTAACCAGTTGCTGAGGTGACCACCAAACATGTCCAATGTCACCCCCACCCTGCTTGTTCTCCATAAATATGCTCTTGCAAGAGGCCTGAGCCAGACCTCATTCGATCATCGCTGTACGCACAGCGACGAATGGTTCTCCATTTGCAAATGCTTAAAAATGGCATACTGTCTCCCGTGTGGTTCTTGCAAAAATAAGTTAGAGTGAGCACCACTCTAACACTGACCTACCTCCTTCCTTTTACCTCCCTTCCAACATAATAATAATAATAATAATAATAATAATAATAATAATAATAATAATAATAATAATAATAATAATAATAACAATAACAATAATAATAATAATAATAATAATAATAATAATAATAATAATAAGGCATCAGATTTATCTAACGCTTTTTTTTTTGTGCTTTACAGTGGATACATGATTCATGCGCTCACACTTCCACTTTGGTGGTGTTAAACTACCCAAGTAACCACAGCTGCCCTGGGGGCCGGATGAAGAAGGCGTAACTGCCAGTGTGTGCCTATGGCCTCTCCGGCCTCTCCGACCACCACCAAACATCTACTACATGCCAGGGTGAGTGGCAATGGAGGCAAGGTGGGTGAAGGTACCTAACTATTGAGCTAACAATTTATGAACTGTCTTACATACGTAGCTACATTTTTTTTAAAAAACGCACCTAACCAACCAACTGCAACACATCCCCACAGACTCATCTAACTACGGATTTACCAATTTACCATCATTTCCATCTATACGAAAAAGTACACAAATCCAGATAATGTTGTGTATGTATTATCCACAATGCTGTGAATTTCTGCAAGACAAAATACGCAGAACCAACAATAACAGTCTGTGTTGTCTGTGTGAGGCCACATGCACACGTCATTGTTGAGCAACAATACACAATGCCAAAGTGTCAGAAACACAATGGAGAGAGGTAAGCCGTGTGGACGTCTGCCAGAAATCTGGACGCTTGGAAAAAACACAGTGACGATCATTATTAGTTAGTTGTCTTTGACACAAATGTCTCTGTACAAAGATTATGTTGTGTTTTTCATAAAACTATTGATAGTAATGTCATGTTGCACCATTGTAGGAACCTGATTACTACCTACTGACTACGTATTGTACCTACCCACTCATATACTACTTATCCACCTGCTAAATTAATGACTGACTGATTGGCCTACTTAGACAAAATGCCCATGGAATATTTAAAGCCATAAGGGTTCACCAGCAGTTGTCTTTTATGCTGCATCTGAATGGAATAAGCAGCCAACAGAACTGAAGCATAAATGTTTTTAAATCTAGCTTAAAAATATGCTCCCTCCCGATACCTTTGATTAAGGACTTTTAGAACATTTGCGTAATATTTTTTTTTCTAAAATCATCTTCTTGTGCTTAATGATTCTTAGTAATTTTATTAAACTGCTCTTTGATTTCTTTTCTTTGTTTTAAAATATCTTTAATTCTTCTGATTTCTAATACAGTATTTAATTACTTTACTGTTGTAGTTTGCCTTAAAATGGAAGTGAACCCAAAAAGGTTCATCACAATGTGTTTATGTACCCATACCAGGAGGGAAAATTCCATTTTTGCTGTCCTACATTATAAACGAGTTCAGTGATCAATGTTAAAATTCTACCCTCTGTTCTTTTCCAACAAAATGACCTGATCATTTAACAGTTTAGTGTAGTTGAGTTTATTTGGGCATGGTACATTCCAGACAAAGCATTTACATACGGTATTTAATACATAGAAAAAAACAAAACAAAAAGAGGATCCATGCATCCATCCATTTTCTGTACCGCTTTGTCCCCACGGGGGTCGCGGGCGTGCTGGAGCCTATCCCAGCTGTCATCGGGCAGTAGGCGGGGGACACCCTGAACCGATTGCCAGCCGATCGCAAGGCACACGGAGACGAACAACCATCTGCACTCGCACTCACACCTACAGGCAATTGAGAGTGCTCAATCAGCCTACCATGCATATTAAAAACAAAAATATCACATGCAGTCCAAATCAAAATAAATTCATAGTCCCTGCAGTACAACTTTCAGCTACTTAATCTTAAAAGCAAATTGCTAAGACCCGTGGAGCTAAATACTAGGGATGTTCGATACCACTTTTTTACAACCAGTACCAGTACGAGTGGTCAAAGTCACCAATTCTGATATCAAGTACCGATCCGACTAGTAGTTTTGATACATAACATTTCCCCCCAAAAAACAATGACAGATCATTTTTAAGAAAAACCTACATTTTCCAATATAACAATTTCACTTACAATCACATTAAATTATGGTCACATATACAAAATGGCCACAGGAGGTGGCCTATGCCAGTATCAGCCACCGAGCAGTGTTGCCGGGCAACAACATTTTTTCCTGGCATTACAATGCGTTACTCTAAAAGGTGGCCTGTTAATCAGTTACTTTGCATTCGACCTACCTACCTACCTACCTACCTACCTACCTACCTACCTACCTACCTACCTACCTAACCCTAACCCTAACCCTAACCCTAACCCTAACCTACCAACAATACAAACTAAACTACTTTCTGATTTTGACCTATTTACAAACTTACCTATCAGCAAGTTTATTGATCTATTGAAAAACATACCAACTGATAAGGCTCTGAAACTTACCTAACTAACGAGCCAGCTACCAACCTCTATTTCTAGACCTTCCTTGGTCATTCACTCGGAAAATTGCAACAGCACAGCGGCGACAAACTGGGCCTGAGAGGAGAGCAATCAGTCAAGCCGGACCATAATTGAGACGTCTTTCAAGGGAAGAGAACACGAAGAGTGTCGCCTTGACACCCTCCCGCATGCTGCTGTTTCCTGTCACGTCGCCAAACCCGTCGCCGTGACACTGACCCGTGATGCATGGCCCACATTAAAGATGCTCTCATGTCATCCAGCAGTCAGGGACGAAGGGAGGCCTGGCTTAACCGGATTAGAGGCGAACATAGCCGCTAATATAATTTAGTGGTCTGCGACGCTGGTCGATGGCCTGCTGTAATTGCATGCATGCGTCAGCGTTGCCGCCAAAATCGGTCTCGTCTAAGACTGTAGCAGTTCTTTGCCAGACTTGTTTCTTCCCAAGTGCATTTATGTTCTTTTATTGCATGCAGGTACAGCCAACACTATATCCGTAGATATAAAAGTACGATTTTCCTGGAAAACTCCAGCATGGCCTTGGGTTATCATGAAGCAGCACTGATAAAGTTACCGGAAAAGCCTTGTTGTCACTGGGCAGATAAAAATCAATAGACTTTGCTTGTCTGCACACAATGTGCTTGCTGTGTAATATCAGCTGTGCATAACAGCTCTAGAGTTACACGTCTGCAGGAGGTGATTAAGTTCATTCTGTTGCCTACAACAACACTGCAAACCCACCAGTGCTAAAGGTTCAGAGATAGAGTTGAAAACATTTGCATTTACGACTCTAGTGATAAAATAGCTTGTGTGGTCTAAGACGTAACAACTATGCTTTTAAATTAGGGTGTCACTTGACCTTTACACTGATTGGTGTCTATTGCAAATTGAAACCATGCGTTAAGGTAATGACAAGTTGACTGCTGAGAGTTGAAACAATTTTCTTCAGTATTATTTTCCTCTTCACTTGCAAGAATGAATCAAACTTCCCTAAGCCTGGCAAAACTTTCCCTTTCTGGCAGACAATTAGACAGGTGTTAATTTTCATCTAGTCTGCACAACAATAACAATAAAATGACTACACCACCCACTCTTATCTTTTGACAATAGACTACAATTCAAAATACAGTATTATAATGTTAAAATAGATTGCACTTTTGTATTGTAACATATCAGTAAATTACCAAATCTCAGCTGTGCCATCCTGGGTTGACGCTTATGCAAAAAGAGTGGAGATAACATCGACAAACCTTTCGGTGTATTTACTCTTTTACAGAGAAAACGACAAAGCAGACAAGCAAATATGAACAGAAGCACCATTGGGGAGGGGGCGGGTGCAACAGTGACTGCTTCCCGCGCTTATCGCCAAGTTAATTAAGGAAAGGGAAGTGGGTCTCTGTCCATATTGGTAAATTGGTAAGCCCAGGGAAAAGTAGCCTCGTCGGTGTCCGTCACATGACAGTTCGAGTATCGCATATTCAGTGAGGTTGCCTCTCAAGAATGTTTTTTTTTTTTTTTTTTACCACCATGTATACTTAGTAGTAGTTAAGTAGGTCTTGGCTTTAAAGGACACCTGCTCACATTCAGGAGGAAAACGAGACACGAGTTACAAATTATCTAAGAGCCTGCCTGGGAATAAACACATGGCCACAGGGACTGCTTCTGTAGATTTCATTTGAATGTTAAAAAAGTAAAAGAGGAAAATGAACAATTAAAAAAAAACATCCTTGCTTATAAAAGTTTCCTCTGGGGGGAGGGGTCAAAGTGTCAAAGAGTTTTGATTGGTGTGATGTGTCTAAATGTTGTAGCCCACTTTTAGCTTGTCAAAGAAGAAGAGCTCCAAGTCTTGTCTTTAAGCAACTCTGAGAATACTTTTCCGCCTTCTGGCAATTCAGCTAAATATGGAGTGTGGCTATGGTATTACGGAGCAGATATAACTCAGAGCTTCTTGGCACACAAACGCCTCTGAAAAGTCCATGTTTAAGTCTCTCAATTAGGGTAAAGAAGATACACAAATAAGGATTCTGGCCCAAACAATATTCTGAGATTTCACAAAATCTCACAATTCTGGATTTATTGGTCAATTAAAAAACAATTTATCTATTGGAAAACAAAACCATTTTGGGTTTCTTAGCACTTAAAACATTTGAAGTAGATGAAGAACCTTTACTTGTTTTACAATGTTTAATTTTTTAGTATTTAAATTTAAAAAAGACAGGGATGTTACAAAAAAATAAAAAGACAACAAAAAAGCATTAACCGATGAATATAGCCTTAAATTTAGGCTATAAATGTATAAAGTACAGTTTCTCCGGGCACTCCAGTTTCCTCCCAGATCCCAAAAACATGCTTGGTAAGCCGATTGAGCACTCCAAATTAACCGTAGGTGTGAGTGCGAGTGCGAGTGTCGATTGTTGTTCGTCTCTGTGTGCCCTGCGATTGGCTGGCAACCGGTTCAGGGTATCCCCCGCCTACTGCCCGATGACGGCTGGGATAACCTCCAGCACGCCCAAGACCCCCGTGGGGACAAGCGGTATAGAAGATGGATGGAAGTTAAACAAGTCAACAATGCAATGAAAAGCTTTAGATGAGAAGCACTGTTCAACTCGCTAGGGAGACAATATATTAAAAGAGTTGGGGAAAAAAAAAATGTGTCCTCTGTTTTGCCAAATTTTGCCTTTCGTGGAGGTAGTGAAGAGCACGGATCGTGGACCTAATGAAACTGGGAGTACCCACCGTCCCCAGTGCCATCTGCGCCTGTGATTGTAACTTATTACGGGGATTGGTACATGGTTATAGGGTGGAAAATGTCACAAGCCAAACAGTAGAATAATTCTTCCCTTCTGGAAATATCCAATATGTCGGAGAGCGTTTACGGCCCAGAGCATAAATCATATCAAGTATCAAAGTGCTGACATTTTAATACATTCCCTCCCAATTGTGTGAAGGTAAAGACACGTGAAAGTTCAGCTCGGCCGTTGGCAGAGCCAAGGCCCAGGAAAATTAATTGAAAGTCAGAGGGGAAGCTGAGCTGATCCGTCGCAAAACACAAACCACTTAATTGGATTGTGACAAGCGCGCTGAGGTAATTCCTGCAAGTCGTGTGACTCGCAGCTCTTCCAAGTGTCATTTTCCCAGGCTTTACCACTATTTTGACACAAGGCCGAGATTATCGGGCTCACTTCAAAAGACACCAATCAAATGCAACAAATGAGTTATTTCTGTACTACATGAGGCAACTGAACTATGGCGTATTTTTTATTCATGATTCAAAACATTGTCAAACTCTGGAGTCATTTTGTCAATATTGGCGAAGGGCCTTAACATGTCAATTTTGTGTACCCTGGTGAAGATGTACTGTGTGTATTTGAGGGGTCCAAATTAGGGAGGGCAGGGGGGTTCAGTGACACACACTCTTTCACCTATTTTCACAACATTGTGTGGGCATATCTATGATAACAAGACGTAAAACAAAGTCTCATGCACCTATGCCCGAAATAGAACAGGAAGTTGCAAAGTGTCCTCTCAGAGAATTCCCCCAAATGAACCTCAGTTTATTAGCCTTTCATCGCCTCTGGCTTTAATTTAAGTTGAGATTTATTTAAAGGCTGTCTAACCACATGATGTTGACTTGTTTGCATCAATCAGACTGCTCACTAAAAATTATTCCCAAGTCCAATCACAAAATCAGCCTTGTGAACATGACACAAAACTCAACACCGCTTCTGTCGAGATGGCCGTGATATAACAACCAAACCAATCAAGTTTCACTGAAGCATAACGTGTTCGTTTAAATGTGTTACTCGTTGGCATAATTCAATTTACTCCGCCGGAACCCTAACAAAACACTTTGAAAACTGCTGCCGGTCGACGCCACGTGCAGCAAGTTAACTTAAAACCGCCGGGAATAGTAATGCTCACTGGACCGAACCCCTGACTCTGAAAAGTCGAAGCTTTTACCCCTTTTACTTTTTCGTCTGCAGACATAAAGGAAGGGAAAGAAATGATTCCGTGTCACTGAGTGCGACGTTTCCTGAGAAATACACCTTTGGTTTCAGTCGAGGAGAGAGGCTCTCTCCTCGTCAGCATTCCTTTGTTTCTCCCTCCAACACTTGTTTAAAAATTTAAACAAGGCCGACAATGCCTCAAAAGCTCAACCTAGCATGAAAGCAGAGGGAACACACACACGCAGTGTGAAAGCGGAAACCCGAGGAGAAATTGAGGGGAGAAAATTCTCTGTGAGCGCACATCAGCTGAGTTGTGTGTCCACGTGAGTACAATGTTGGCCATTTCGTCCATTCTCAAAGTTCATGATCCTTTGGGTGTTTGCATCGATTCTGTGCACAATGACCCGCTGATTAATCACGGGCCTTTTACCTACTCCCAGTGCATTGATTAAAGTCGTGTGCCAGACACATGATGGATTGGATCATTTAGAAATCTACTTTGTAGCTGGTGGATGTAAATGAGAGCTGTGGCCTTGTGTGTCCCAACTGACGCGACTAGTTTGGGAGCCATATACATATTGTGTCGTAGGTTGCTTAAATATCACTAAAACATGTTGGGCTTCATTTGTTCCAATAATTAAAGGAGAACTCAACCCCACCACAAGTTTTTATTTTTTTTATTTTTACAACGACATTCTGATTATAATTGCATTTGTGGAATATGAGTTAAGCTGCAAAATTCACACATTTATATCCCTTATTTCTGTAGAGGTTTGAGCCCTTCTTGCAGTACTAATCTTGTCAGAGTTGTCCAAATTATATTTGGTTTCTAGAAGCATTCCTCTCCAGATTATTTCAGGTTTTGGGCCACATTTCCCTTGAAAAACAAATTACTTGTCAAAATCATCTGCGATGACCCTAATTCGACATTGCAGCCAATGGCGGCATTCCTCTCTTTGGAATTGGTTGGATGTTAAAATTTACACTGCTCAAGAAGATATGGTTTTATGTATCCCAAAAAGTATCTATGACACTGATCTTTAAAATATCCAGCACATCAGGTTTGTGAGGTATTTTGATTTTTTGTAGTTAAATTTGACCTATAAAAGCTTGCACAATGTGGATTCGACCATACATTGTAAGTCATAGCTACAACATTTTGGGAAAAATTCCCCTGCAAACCCTTAAATGATATACATATTATTATCATCATTATCATTATTATCCATCAACACATTATCTGTACCGTTTATTTTTATTGCATGGAGGTTAAAACGTTGGTTTTGTAAATCCTATGGGAGTTTTGTGCATGGGTTTGAAATTAGCCTTAAGTGTCATATCTTTGGAATTGGTTAAAGGTGTTTTCATTTAGTTGCATCCTTTTTGGAATTAGGAGTAAATAGATCTTCTAATAATCAAGTTTTCTTTCTGCATACTAATGTGAATAGTCAGTCCTGACTCCCGCCAGGATGCTAATTTTATTTCAAAATGACAAATCTGACTTGTCAACTATCATCAGAAAGTTCCACAAGAACTTTTTGAGGAAAAAAAAACAAAAAACGACAAGCCTATGCACTGAGCCTCAATTAAACATCAGCACAGAGACAAGGAATTCTGTGGCTGGGCTTCAAGCAAAAGGCATTAAGCCAATGAAAGACTTCATTGCCAGAGAAGCCCTTTGACTGAACCTCAGCAACTAAGACCTCAGAACGAGCCCAATCATTTCGAAGTGTGTAATGGGCTTTCCATATCAAAAGAGACTCTGTTCTGTCCATACAGCATGGCGATTATTCAAGTCGGTAAAACGCATCTCATTCCTCCTGCCTCAATCACATGCCCAAGAACATTTATTAATATCTCCTCAAGCCGAAAAACGTATCTCCTCAGCCATTAACCTTGAACACTCGAGTTTTTGCTGTTGTAAATGTACTCTGTTTATCAAGGTTAATTGTTCTACTGACCGCACACACTTGTTATCAAACTGCTTCACTTACATCAGCTATAAATTCATAAAAAACAGCAATGCCTTTGTGCACCGGAAAGAATAAAAATCCTTCCTTGCTACAAAGTTGAGCGCATACAAGTAACCCTAACGCTAACCCTAAATCTGAACTGTAATCATAAAAACACCTTCATCAAGCTATTCTCGTATAGTAAGAAGCTTAATACTAATACTTACCCCGAACTCTAGCCCAACCCCACCCCAAATTTAAAACCCCAACAGCTTTGTATATCCTACTATGATTTTTGACATAACCATTAACAACTATCAGTTGTGGCTATGCTTATATCTCCATTTACTTGAAATAATGATTTCCTTCTCAACTTTTGTATCATTTGACCCATAGCCAGGAGTTCACCGCATCTATTACTGAAGTTGCCCGAGGTTACATACAACTGGCATCAAAATCAATCAGTAGAACAAAACACTTTGTGTTTATTTAAGCACAAAGCAAGTGTTTAAAAGCACTAAAGTGTATTTAAATATAATACTCACCCTGACAGCTAACGCCCTAGGGAATAAATCTCCAGGGGTGTCTGTCAGTCCAAGGTACTTTCCGACATGTTCAAGACTCATTTCTCCTCATCAGGACAAGGTGAAAGGGTTTATTTTGTCATTAGATTCCTGAAAAGGCTTAATGTGCACTGCCGTTTATCTCTAACAGGCTTAAGTGAGGGACCACGCACACGCAAAACTGTCAGGCTAATGCTCAAGCACTGGTCTCCTGGTGCCAAAAGCGTAATTAATTGAGAATAATTATTGCTTTTGGAGTGTGAATTACATTAATACGGAGTGATTTCAGACTGCAGTGTGAGCTTGGTTATACTTAATGCCTTTTCAGCCCCCCCAAAAACTTGACTGTGAACACTTTGTCATTCGCCTTGTGCCTGAACCCAAACACTGACAGCTAAGGGGAGGGGGGAAAAGGACTTCATTCATTATTCTGAAAATGCATAAATATGTATTGAGCCTTTATTCCTTACTGTGTTTTCTGTTTGTAGAGAAAGGAAAGGCCTTCTAATCATCTAAGAAACCTCGTCATATTTCTAATGGGTACAACTGCTAATTAATTTAACCAAGAGATTCACATGAGGAAAACCAGTTTTTAAAGCCTAATCATTCAGACTGTCAAAACTGCTCCCTTTGAAACGGTCTGCATCATTTGTTTTTTAAAAAGAAGTCAAACTATTGATGCTGCACTTCCCCAAAACAGATAACCAGCAATTGTTGATTGCAGTTATTCAGTGGGAAAAAGATGTTCTCTATCTAACCACTTGTCCTCACTAGTGTTGCAGGCGAACGTTCCCAACAGATGTTTTAGTGAGACCCTAAACTGGTCGCCAATCAATTGCAAGACACTCACACATTTGGACAATTTATAGTCTTTGATCAACCTAATATGTACGCTTTTGAAATGTGGGAGGATGCAGGAGTAAACCAGAGTTCCAAAAGTGAAATGTCTGAACTGTGAGGCTGGCGTGCAAACCTCGTCTTCACCGGGTTTCCCTCATCTATCCATTTTCTAATTCCATTGAAAGAACAGATATACGTACGTACACCATACGTATATAGTGCACAGGAAATATTTTCCAACCATGAACCTTCATTTGCAAAGCACTTATGGATAAAGCTAAAGCCACATTATGTGTCATTTGTGTGATTGACGGACAATCAGTCTGGGGATGTACCCCACCCCTCACCTCTGGTGTTATCCAGGAAAGTCTTTAAGGAAAGAGCGTTCATGGATTATGTTTTATCAATACTGTACAGTGCAAACACATTGAGCTGTCTGCAGAGGAGTTTTAAAAAAGAAGAAAAAAACCCCAAGGTCAGCTCAACTTCGGGTTATCGAAAGACGCCAATGTGCTTGCCAAGCTGCAGACGAACTCACTGTTGATTTCCCATTTTGTCCACCTCCGTAGCCGGGAAGACAAAGCGTGACCTCAATTAAGATGGCGATCTTCACAAGGAATGAAATGCACCACGGAAAAGTGTCAACGCAATGCAAATGCACTGTCCAGATAGCTGTGGTCAACAGCGATGCAAAAAAAGGCTGAGCTTTTAATTTTAAGAAAGTCTCGAGAGCTATCCGGCTTGAACTGCACTTTACCTCCATCAAAGGCGCTGCATGGTTTTGCTTGATAGTTTCTGTTTATTTGTGCATAGCAGAAGATATTCATAATCACTCTGGGGAACAATTTAGGACAAGGGTTTTCAAACTTTTTGGAACCCCTTGGGTAGAAATATTTCCAATGGCTTCCTCCTCATCGTCTACTTAAGCATTTTGACCATGTATAAGCCTCAATGAAATAAGATTCTAGTTCAAAGGAAAAAAGTCGTAAGTGTTGATAGATGTATACTTTTTTAAAAAAGTTGAGTAGCATTCAAGTAGCATTCAAGAAAAAAAAAGGTAGTTTTTCATCCTTTTAGGAAAGTTCAACATCAACAACAATGGGAAAGTGTAACATCAGTCGTGAAGCTTTCCTTTTGGAGAAGTGCAACAGCAATAGTTCATAAAAAGTCCAACATCAGTAGTTTGTCATGTTTTAGGAAGTCGATAATCACCTAGATAATTTGCCTTCTCCTTAGAAAAGTGCCATGTGTCAATAGTTCGTCTTCTTTTAATTAAGTACAAAATCACGTAAAAAGTGCTTCATGCGTAGTTCATCTTTTAAGGGAAGTGCAACATCAATAAGAGACCACATCTACTCCATAGTTGGTCTTCTTTTTAGGGGATGAACCCTACTTTAGGGCGAAACAGCTTGCTCATCTGCATTTCATCATCGCTGTAACACATTCCAAAGCTTATATGTTAGTGTACATAGTGAACATTTTAGTTGTCATCACCCATGTTTGCTAAAGCTTGGCTGCTACTTCAGACAATACCATGGTTACCCATGAGGCCTTAACAGTGTGAAAGCTGGGCGATTTCTCCAGATGGCTCTGCATTCTCACCTGGCTCTTCCCGCTACATAGCTCAGCACTCCCACGCCACGTGGGAGGCCGGCCAGCCAGCGGCCCGCAATTCTGCTCATTCCGATCAAACATTCTGCCGCGGTGTCACCTCACGGACCAAAAGGGAGAACGAAAGGTCGACCGATGCAAGGATGGATACATCATTAAAACATCCACTCTTCAAAAATAGTCTAAAAGCAGCATAGATTTTGTGTAGGAATGTCCAGTATATTGCCTGTAGAACTGAAACAGAATTATTTTTGATTTCTTCAAAATTGTTTGTTTGATTTTGGGTCCTGTGGTGATAAACATGTCTACCCAATTTTCATGTCAATCAGTGAAATGGATGTCAGTAAGTGGATTTTGGAGGCTTGTATTGGAACCCCTAAAATAAGTCCATTTTCACTTTGACTATCCATAAATTGCTGGGGATATGAGGTCACCAATAGAATGATTCCCTTGTCTGAAGAAAAGTATGAATTATAAAAAGCTATCTTTTAGCTTATGGCTTGCGTTTCAGTGCTGAACACCATTGCAAAGTCTTTCAAGTCTTTCAAGTTGGTTATGGAGCATGTACTAAAGGATCATTTTAGACTCAGCTGTCTGTGACACTCATGTTGAAACTCATTTGAAGTTAAGTTATGACAACAACAAAAACAAAAACCATCCTGCCCATTTGTTATTTTTATTTAAGTGTCTTTTGCATCCTACATGTAGACTATTGTTTTTAGCTTTTTTTTCTGTGCTGATATTTGGCTATCAAGTGCAAAATACATCGCATAAACTAAAACACCTTTTGCCCCTTGTGTGCTTATGACTCATTGCATCAACTGGAATGTTTATTATACAGCAAACAAAACACTGTGATTTTGTCTCCTCGTGGAATTGAACCTCGTGTTAACATATGAGCTAAAATGACTAATAACGACAGAATCCATTTAGGTTTAACTCGTTTTCATTACAGGGGGCCAAGTTGGCATTATGGTTGTGCTCAGAGAGCTGCCTGTAAATGTGAAACTATTGTAATGTATTTGCTCCTCATCCTATTATCACCACACTGCACATTTATTTAATCAACATGCCTTAGCAACTAATTGTGTTGAAAGGAGACGTTTGGCGTAATGAATTAATATAAAATGGATTTAAGCATAAGAATACACAGAAATTATATTTTGAGAATATTCTTTAAAGAAAGTCTGCCTTGCCTCATTATTTATGTCGAGTTCTCAGGTCAAGTTATTTTGTAGTAACAGATATGTGGTTCAGAAAAATGGATAGACGGATGGCTGTTTCCTCTCATTATAAGAGCTTTATTTCCTGTCCTGTTGTCTCCTCATAATGGTGATTGCCTGCCTCCATCCGTGTCCCATTCCCCTGAGTATAAATAGTCTGTGTCTACCCCTTCCTTTGTCAGATTGTCATCTGTCATGTGATGTCCAGGTCCTACTGTACCTGTGCAGTTAGCTTGACTCTTCTTTCATGTTACAAAAGTCTATGCTTCTTTTCCCCTTGTTTTTCAGAGATCATTTTAGCCTCCTGACCTTTCCTTGTAGCTTTTGTCCATAGTTTTTTTTTTTCAAGCTGTATGAATGTTGTCCCCAGCTTCTTAGTGATCTTTTGTTGGTATTTTAAGGTCGTTGTCAAACATAAACCCACTGTCATTTTTTTAAACCTGTGAATCATGCTTTTGGGTATTTTTTTTGCTAGTGATGGGAAAATGACGCTTCATAAACCACATAAGATTTTGGAGCCAATTGGTTTGGACTTGGTTCAAAGTTTTATGGTACATCATTCGCTCTATGGTGCCATCAAATACAGGGGGTCCTCGTTTTACAACGGCCTTGAGTTACGTTGAATCGTGTTTACGACACACGTCTCACATATTATTTTTTATATTATTTATATTATTTTTTTTGCATTTTATATCGTATATTTTTGTTATCTCTTTTTTTATTGTGTACTGTTTAATTTTTTTTTGCTTTTCCGACCTACGCAGAAATTCGGTTTATGTCGCCACAGATCGGATTGACGTCGTAAATCGAGGACCCCCTGTATCGTGAAATAAAAAAATAATTGTAGGCTTAACAATGACAGCACGACTATAAATAGCAATAGCTCAGTTTTAGCAGTAAGTGTGTAGTGCAAATATGATATAAAAAATAGAACTTATTAAGTACAATGTAAACAAGTATAAATAATTATAATTTAAAAATAGTCAAATTTATAATAGGTTTTGCCACACTAAAGTCAAAATATGAGAAAAAAAAAAATAGTATATACCTTCAGCAATTTCAAGAAAGTGAAACTCTAACCTTCACCCAAAACTCTAGGCAAAGCCACACATCTATGTTTGAAACCCTACTTCCAAACCCTGACCTATTTTAAAACCCTTAATCTGATTTGAAACACTACCCATGTATGAATCCTAAATTCAATAGCTTAATCTGGCCATATCATGTCTGAGTTTTGTATTTGAGACACCATTTCTACCAATAGTTGCCATAAAATGTCTTCATTTGAATATCAGAAATCCCTCAACAATCAGTTCCTTACAATTACAAACACTTCTATCCCTAAATGTGGTACCCCTATTATTATTTGAGGTCCTCTGTGGCCTCGCGAGTTATGCTGGGCATTCATTGAGAAGATGGGATTGAAATAAGAAGCGATTCCTGTGAGCATGCTGTGTCGGCCAGATGATCGCATTTGTCCAAGACCCCTCACCGCCTGCGCCCGCCGCCATTGATATTGGAAGATAATTATCTTGACGACGAGGCCAAGGTAAATCCATGGGTCTATAGGAAGAAGCCAGGCCTTTATGATTAGCAATTTATGAGTTTTAAAATGGCCGGGCGTCCTCAAATGTCCTTAATTGACGAATCATTCAGAATTCATGTGTAGCATCTACATTCTTCAATGGACGGCAAGCAGTTCATAAATATGTACATTTATAAGCGGCCCAATTAAAAACACAAAGCTATCTTTTTCCCCTATGTAGCCTTCATTAGTCATTTCACATACGATTATGGACAACTTTAGCTTTTCGATAAGACATTGTTGCTGGATGAGAGAATTTCCATGAAGTCTGTCATGCTGTTTTTTTCCCTATCTTTCATAACGATATATTTGCCATTGTTGTAACAATAATTGACATATTTCAGTGCAGTTATGGTGGAGGTCATTTAATACGTCACCTGTACCTTTTCTCTACTTGCCGAGATGATTAGTGTGCTTGTCAGGTGCAGTACTCAAGGTTGTCTGAGTGTGTTGCATAAAAATACGCATCAACACTTTTTCACATATTCCCAAGAACCCTCGCTTGAAAACTTGCTTTAAAACCATATTTAAAACAGTATCTCTAGATTAAATTCTCAATTTCATTGTTGAGAGCCGTATGCAACAAAATTTCGTTTGTGTGCACCAAGTGTTTACAAAATGACAATAAAAGTCTGTCTAAGTCTAAAAAGCCATTTTTGTACACAAAAAAGTTCAGTTTACATAGGTTGTATGATAAACTCCACAACAAGTTTGAAACTGTAACCCTTAGGTAAAACCTCATTTTAAAACCCTATTTTAGGATGAAACCCTGTCCTTGGTTTGATCTCAACCTTATCTTGATACCTTGTGTTGAAACTCTAACCTTGGCTTGAAAGACCCACAAACCCTATTCGACCTTTAATATAGGAAACCTGTCTCTCTCTTTCTTGCTCATGTTTTTTTTTTATTTAAAATTGGTTTGAAACCAACTTTGAAATCTTTACTTCAATCCTGAATTTGTAAACTTCAACATCTATTTTTAAACCTTAATCCTTGCTCGAAACCGTACCCTGGATTGAAGCCATAATTTGACACAATTTCAACCTGCAATAAGACATATGACACGTCTTCAAAAGGAAGCCACACATATTATCCTTGGCCAGTGTCTTGCTTTGTTCCTATGGTTGTAGTCGTATTATGAGAGGCCAATATGAAAGAACATCCCTAAATGTCACTTCAAAGCCACCTGATAATGAGCGACCCTATTGTTGTGTGGTAGGAATATTGCTTTGTGATGTTCCGTTCA
This sequence comes from Syngnathus typhle, assembly GCF_033458585.1. Taxonomy (NCBI): domain Eukaryota; kingdom Metazoa; phylum Chordata; class Actinopteri; order Syngnathiformes; family Syngnathidae; genus Syngnathus; species Syngnathus typhle. The sequence continues at coordinate 10,638,594 of NC_083738.1, read as the reverse complement.
AAGCCTCAAAACCCTGTCCATGTGTGTGCGTGTGTGTGTGCGCACAGCGCGTGTGAGACGAATGATGAATTTGTGCACATGGACAGTCCCGCAGGATGTTTTTTGATAGCACATAGAAAGGCAAATTCAAGTGCCTGTTACTTTAAGCAACTAACTTTGAAAGTCTTAATTTGAGGCCCTGAATTGAAACCCTACTATAGGCTTCAAACCGCAAATTTAAACCCTAACTTCCAACACTTGTTTGAGATCCTACTTTGAAAGTTTTACCCTTGCGTGAAACACCAACCCTAATTTGAAATCCAGTCGCTTGATTTGGAACCTTAAATTTGAAACCTTATTCCCACTTTGTTACCCTACTTTGGAACCCTGACCCCATCTTTAATTAATACCCCAACTCATGCTTCATTGAAACCTTTAACCCTTGTTTCAACCCTTGGCCAGGCTTGAAAACATAATTTCAGACACCACCTGGCTTGAAACTCGATGTTGATACTCTCACTTTGTCTTAAAATCAAAGTTCAAAACCCTAATCCAGACTTGAAACTCTAATTAGAAACTCATACTTTTGTTTAAAACTGTGATTGAAGCCTCTTAATCCTGTGTCCCATTGAGCGGTGAAGGCTTGTGTTTGCAACGGTAGCAAATATTGAATTTTGTTTGTTTGTCAGGAGAAAATACTGGGGTTTTTTTGCTGTGAAGTAGTATCATAACAAATCAATTTGCAGTTTCTCTCAAGCTAGACCCTATTCAGTAGTCAGGATGCAATGGATCAATGAATGACCAAAAGGCCACTGTGTGAGATTCCACAGCAAATACATCACTTAGAAGAACAGAATCTTTATCCTCATCTTGGGTATTTTAAGTGCTTCTAGTATGATAAAAAAGAGGCTATAGGATACACTGTACAGTGCCATTAAAAATTATTTGCCCCTTCTAATTATTTTTTTTTTTCGTAGTTTCCCCACCTTTATGTTTGGCCCTAAGTAACCATACAATGCATTTTTTAAATGTTGATGTGATTTATTAAGGGGAAAGAAAGGCCGGACCCTGTGTGCGAAAAAGGACTTGCCTCCCTAGTTAGCTAATGAATTTACTGGGGTCAATGACATTTTTTGTATATTTTCACTGACTCTGGTTGCCTTCAGATATGTTCAATCAAGCCATCATCTAACGAGTAATCATCTAAATGGAACCTGCTTGGTAAAAATTAAATTGGGCAAAAGGCCTGAAAATGCTGCAACAAAAATCCATGATCCCAAAAAAAATTCATGAACAGATGAAAAATGAAGTAAATGACATCTATTATTCTGGTGGGTTAAGACAAAGGCTTGGGACAAACAAAGGGCTACTAAGTCATTCCTAAAGCTTTAAGAGTCCAGCAAATTATGGTGGGAGTCATTATTAACAAATGGAGAAAGTTTGGAATAATGGTGGAGCTTCCCAGGAGTGGCCAGCCTACAAAAATGGCCTCAATAGCATAGCAATGACTCACCCAGGAGGCCACAAAGGAACCCAGGACAACACTTAGACATCTGTTAGCCTTCCACGTCTCATTTAAGGTCAATGGGCAAAAATGAAATCCTTGGCTGAGTTCTGAAGAAAAATCCACTGCAAATTCAGATTTGAATCTGATTGAAATGCTGCGGCCTCACCTTTAAAAGGCCATACATGCTTATACTCTCCAGTGTTATGGAATTAAAGCAGAGTGAGCCAATTATCCCCATATAGACGCAAAAGACTGACTACTAGTTTTAGAAAATGTGAGATTTTTGTTGTTGTTGCAGAGGATGGCTTAACCAGTTGTCGTACATTCACACTGGGCCGATTACTTGGGTTATCTTTGATATTGACATGTTTTGGGCCATTTCAAACAAATAAGGAACAAACGCAAAAAAGTTTTAACAAGAGGGCCAATACCTTTCCACGGCATTTTATGTTGTACATGAATGTACAAAGTACAGGAATTCTGAGCATGCAATTGGTCAGTGTTAGCGATTGAATTCAATTGTGAAAATGGTGCATAATGGCAGAGCTACAACGATAAATCCAGTAATAATGGCACCACAGAGATGTGCAAATTGGCTAGGAACCACGAGGGAAATTGCAACTGCTTCCAAAGTTAATGGCAAAAGAAAAGAGGCTGTTGGGATATCTGCCGGAGTTTAAACTGGAGTTTATTAAGCAGCCGCATTAGGCTATTCATCTATAACATGTGTCAGCCTCTCATCACTTGGCAAAGAGACATTTTGCATGAGCAGAGGGCTACATCGAGCGTGATTAACACGTGGCGGACGCCTTTGTTGGGCTTGGCAGCTCGCCTTTTTTCTCTCGCTCTGTTGTTGCGATCTCAAGCAAGGGAAAAAAAAAGTACGGGTGCCGCCTAGTAGCTAGGCAACCCCCGGAGAGCGGCTCAGAAAGACCTTGAATTTTCTCCCGTCACGCTGCTGGGTGAGTAGGAGAAAAGTGTCAGTTGATGGAATTAATGTGGGACGTGGTTCTGAGAAGACATCCGGGAGTCATCACCCGAACCCAAAGATTATTATTATTTTTTTTTTATCATGGATTCAAATTAAATCCTGGACACCTGCTGATAAGAACGAGTCTAAACTACTGTTATTTTATTATTATTATTATTATATCATTTTATATATATATATATATATATATATATATATATATATATATATATATATATATATATATATATATATATATATATATATATATCTTATTATTCCTGCAGGGTATCTGATGACCTGCAGGGTATCAAGAAATCCTACCAATGGCTGGAAAAAGCTGGACTGAAGGACAGCACAGAGGCACTCATCATGGCTGCACAGGAACAGGCTCTGAACACCAGAGCAATAGAGGTCAAGATCTACCACACCAGACAAGACCCAAGGTGCAGGCTGTGCAAAGAGGCCCCTGAGACAGTCCAGCACATAACAGCAGGGTGTAAGATGCTAGCAGGGAAAGCATACATGGAACGGCATAACCAAGTGGCTGGCATAGTGTACAGGAACATCTGTGCAGAGTATGGACTGGAAGCCCCAAGTTCAAAGTGGGAAGCACCCCCTAAGGTGACAGAGAATGGGCGAGCCAAGATCCTGTGGGACTTCCAGATCCAGACTGACAAGAAGGTGATGGCGAACCAACCGGACATTGTGGTGGTGGATAAACAACAGAAGAAGGCCGTGGTAGTGGATGTAGCAATACCAAGCGATGGCAACATCAGGAAAAAAGAACTTGAGAAGCTAGAGAAATACCAGGGCCTCAAAGAAGAGCTTGAGAAGGCCTGGAAAGTGAAGGCCTCGGTGGTGCCCGTGGTCATTGGGGCACTTGGGGCAGTGACCCCCAAACTGGAGGAGTGGCTACAGCAGATTCCAGGAACAACATCAGACATCTCAGTCCAGAAGAGTGCAGTGCTAGGAACAGCCAAAATACTGCGCAGAACCCTCAAGCTCCCAGGCCTCTGGTAGAGGACCCGAGCTTGGAGTAGGGAGACCACCCGCGGAGGGTGAGAGGGGAATTTTTTATATATATATATATATATATATATATATATATATATATATATATATATATATATATATATATATATATATATATATATATTTTAATTTTGTTACCACTTTTTTACTGAATACATGTATTTATGTCTGAGTTTTCAAATAGAACACTTTTAAGAGTAACACCTTGTGAACATCCAGGAATCGGACATTCAGGTAGTGGAAAACTACAAATTCCTGGGTGCTCACCTTAACAACAAACTGGACTGGACTGATCACACTCACGCCCTGTACAAGAAGGGCCAGAGTTGCCTTCACCTGCTGAGGAGACTGAGGTCTTTCGGTAAGTGCAGGGCTCTCCTCAGGCTCTCCTATGACTCTGTGGTGGCCTCAGCCATCCTCTACTACGTTGGGGTCTGCTAGAGAGGGGGCAGTACAGACTGGGACAGAGGGAGACTGAATAAAATGGTCAGGAGAGTGAGCTCTGTCCTGGATTGTCCCCTGGACTCCATAGAGTTTGTGGGTGAGAGGAGGATGTTAGTTAAGCTGACATTCATCATGGACAACACCTCTCACCCCCTCCATGACATTGTGCGGCCCCTGAGCAGCTCCTTCAGCAGCAGACTATTGCACCCGCGGTGTGGGAAGGAGAGGTTTTGCAGATCCTTCATTCCCACTGCTGTCAGACTCTACAACACGTGCGGCACCTGATCATGTGTTGGTTTTCTTCCGTATCGTCTCTACCACTACTAGTGGCACTTATCTTTGTCCTTGTTTGTCTGTGATTTATCCATTTTTACATTTGCCACTTGTTTCTTTCTGGCACTGTTTTAGGGGCCCTTGGCGCATGGCCCAAAGCTGCAGTACAACTCCAGAAGTTAATCATCCATTTTGCGCAAGTTCATCATCCATTTTGTGCAGCATATAAGAAAAAGTGTTAACGCCAGGAGATGAAAGATGAGGTTGAAAAAAAAGCAAATGTGGAACGCAGTCACACAGGAAATAGAAGTAGAGTAAAGTGTGAAGTAATAGTGCAGATTGAAACAGGTGGCAGCATAGGTGGTGTGGGCGGATGATGGTGATGTTCATCCAGCTGTGAGAGTGGCAGCAGTGGAATATTTTCTCCAACATCAGGCTTGCACGATGCGGTATGCTCGTACTGCCTCGTCTTGTCTTTATCTTCTTTCCCAAAGAGTCATACATGAGTGTCTTCGGGTTTTTCTTCTTTTCTTTCTGAAGCCATTTCCACAGTGGTAACTAACACCTCGGAGACAAGCTGACAAGCCAAAACCATCTTTTTACTGCACAGCTGCAAAGAAACGTGCAATCTGTTAGTATACTGAGCAAAAATATCAACGCAAAGTTTTTTTTTGCTCCTATTTTCAAGATGAACTGAAATATAAACAACTTTTTTTAATTAAAAAACAAAAACACAAACGTGTCTTAATCTGTGAGCACACAAAGAAAACCCGTCATTTGCTTTTGTTACCAGTATTTGCTGCAAGCATACAGCTGGTTTGCGACTGAGTTTCTCCTGTGGCACATGGTTGCGAAATGTCTCTCATTTTATGCTAAACATATTGACTTACATATTCATGGGCAACAACACTGGTGGACAGTATTTTAGTCAACATTTCACATTAGTATCGTGCTGTGTAATAAAACTGGAAAGGATCAGCCTTGAAATGAGGGACCGTATCACATGTATTTAAAACCCCCAAAGTAATTGCTGCATATACCTCCTCACGCTGCAAATCCTCCTTCTGAACTGACACGGTCATCCAGAGTGTCTTCATTATCGAGCCCCGCAGCAACACAGCTTGTTACTGAGCGCCAGTCGGCCATTGATCCTCCTCTTGCACTACAATGAACTCTGGACTAGTGACCATGATAGATTGCTCACAATAAGCAGGAAGGCGTAAACAACAATGCGGCCTCGACGACTGTGCCGACCGAAAAGCTTCCCCTCCACTTTGCAGGTTTCAAATCGTGCACTGAAAACATTTAAAGGTCAAAAGGTTCTGCGACTGGCATATAATTTACAAAACATCCAAGGAAATTGAAAATGTGCATGTGTGTGTGTGTACGTATATATCATATATATATAACCATGTGCCACATATATATATATATATACACACACACACACACACACACACACACACACACACACACGTCAACAGACGTTTTGTGAATAGGTGAATTCTGGTATGGTGATTCTTGAGCCTTTGTGCTCGTGGAGAAAGTGTAAAAAATCATTTGTGAAAAAGACATAAAAATGAAAACCAATTATTCATAAAAAAGTAATAACCTCCGTTTGGTTGTTTGCATCAAAGCTTGTGGGAGAGTGCTAATGTCTTCACTAATTACTATTGCAATGAGGCACAATGATGCAACAAACTTGCAAGAGGCTCAATTAAAAAGAAGCCAACAGCAATCATCACAAAGAATCTTTTGTACTGTATCTGTGTCTATCAGTGGGCTCTGGATTTAAAAACCTTAATTTGACTGCTTCCTGAGACACCGGTTGGTGAACCACAATTTCCCTAAAGCCGTCCTGAAGTCTTTCTCCAGAGCCTCACCAATCTCCCCCCCATACCCAAGTTATTTCCTCAGCGACCACCAAAGCTACGTTCCACTTAGCTAGCTAGTGTCAATCAGCTACCTCTCGAGTCTCAGACTCTCGCCCTTCTTTTTCAGCCTATGACGGGAAGTCTCTCCTCGTCAGGCAACATCTATCTTACAGCCACAGCGCTGGTTGTCCACCTCAACAATGGAGGCATAGAACATAGCCCACTCAGACTTAATGTTCCTCACCTCCCCTGAATCATGTTCGAAGTTCTGCTGGAGGCAGGATCTCAAACTTGTTCCGCCAAGGGACTTCCCAGCAGTCCTTCACAATTTGTCTGAGTCTACCAGTGAGCATTAAAGTCCCCCAGCAAAACGAAGGAGTCTCCAGCAGGAGCCTCCTTGGCACCTTTCAGTGGGCACTTCCAGAGTGGTCCAGCCCCTCTCAAGAGGACTTGTACCAGAGCCCAACCCGTGGTGCTGCACGCCTCCCTGTATCCACTCTGATCTTCTTGACTCGATTGATAGAAGGATAGCTTGGGCTACTTTGCTGCTGTTGAGTTATGCTCTCAGTGGTGTGTCAACAGAGCTGGAGATGGGGGCAATTGGAAGGGTTTCACACAAGTCGCTGCTGTATAGCTACTCTGCCAACAGCTGCCATTGGGGTGACAGCCCAAATCCCTAGAGCCAGCTTCTGTACATAGGGGTTGCACCACCAAGTTCTTTATCACACCTTGCACCTGACCCCTTTGTCCCCTCCCACATGGGGGTGAGCCCATTAAAGGAGGAACCCACGTTTCTTCTTTGAGCTCTGCCTGGCCACCAAATGCTCGCCATCAAACCCCTCCTTCAGGTCTGACTCTAGAAAGGGGTGACCAGTAACATAAGTCTTAGTGAAAGAAATCAAAGTCCATGTAAAGTATGTTATTCATATTAAGAGGTCAATGAACCCTACTTTGTCTGGTTCCTCACCTCGGAACCTCTGGGCATGAGTGACCTTACCAGGGGCATAAAGCACCAGACAACTTAACTCCTCGGATCATTGACACACACAAACCACTCCACCGCAATAAGGCGATCTCTCATGGAGGGGTGAAACCCATTTTTTAAAAATTAATAATTTGGAGTCCTAACCCAGCCTTGAAACATTAAATTTAAACCCTAATCTTAACTTCCTATTTCCACACTTCCACCCGAGTTTGAAAATTAAATTTGGAAGACTTGCCCTGTTTTCAAATCTGAAACCCACACCCTTTATAAAACCCAAATACTGGATTATAATAATTGAACAGCAAAGAATTTGGGCAGAAACAGAAGTGAGGAGATGAAAAATGAGGTGGCATAAAAAAAAAGAAAGATGGGAAAGCTGTGACACAAATATTTGAATTGTGTGTATGGGGGATGGACAGCAGTAATGCTCATCCAGCTGTGAGATCTTCAGTATTGCGGTTGCTTAAGTAGAATATTTCTCCAGCATCAGGAGTCATTTATGGTTGTGGTTGTCAAGCCGGCAACCCCGGAGAGGGGTCTCTGCAACCCGTCACTTCACTGGCCACAAAAAAATTGCAATAAATTATGTAATTTTTAAAAAGTGCATACCTCCTGTGAGGGGTAATACCAATTATTCATCCCTATCATAGCTTGTGTTCCCAGGGCATGGTAATTATTGAATCTCTTCGGAAGGGATGAAAGGACAGTCTAAAATGTAGGAGGTACAGAAGTTGTAAGCCCCATCATCTGTTGAGAGATGATTTCTCAACCTTGTCACAGATGTCCCCTTTTCTCATTTTCTTTATTTTTATCTTTTGCCAGAATGTATACATACTTGTCATTTAATTGAACTGAATTTGGTGTTGAATGTTGAGGGTGAATAAAAAATAAAATAAAAAATGAATAATTCCCATAGCGTTTAACTGCTACACATGGTAGGTTTATTTAATTAGAGGATGGAGGAGGTCCTTGGAAAAAATGACTCCTCTGAAAGCCATTTAACAACTTCCGTATTCCAGGATGCGCTCAGGTTGGCTTGTCAGTGGACTCTTGAGCCTCACTGCAGCCCGGCCTCACCCTCTGTTACAAATAAACTCATTTAGCATGAATGTTAACATCTGATGTTGCCGCACCTCAGGTGTAACAACCATATTAATAAAACGAGCTGACATATCTGCATAGGCAAATAACATCGTACATCTTGGAAATTAGCTCTCGCACTGCCACCTTGCAACAAATTACAGTCCAGCAGGATATTTCAACATGTTCAAAATTAAAAAAAAAAAAAATGCTGGGAATGTATGTGCTCTAGCTGGAAATGTATGTGCCCTATCTAACGTGAACAAACAATAGCGTGGTTCGCACACACACACATGCACGGTTTAATTTTTTCATTATGTCACTTTGGGTTCACGTCATTATTTTCTCACTCTTGCCTCACCTATGTTCCGCCACTCATTTGTCACGTGATAATCGTTGCTTCTTTATTGATGCCGCCAGCTTCTGTCAAAGACACAAACCCAAACACACGCTCAGATACACACACACGCACACAAACGCACACAAATTATTTCCCTCCCGGTGTGCATACTACTGCCGAGAGGTGCGCATTTAATCATCTGGAATAATAATAAGAATTGTTCAGGCTGGTCTGCTTGCCTCGTGGAGCTCCTGCAGACAAAACAAGCGTGAATATTTATCACATACTACGTATGTGCTTATTTAAAAAGGAAGAATACTGGTGCATTTGAATTGTGTTTTTTGAACGTGGTCTTTCACAATCCTGAGAAGTATACTGTCAATAATTGGATAACAATAATAACTGCTATCTTCATCTAAGGCAATCATCTTTAATGATCTAAAAATAAACAAAATAATACAAAAAGTAAGAAGCGAGAACATTGTTTCTCATTTTAAATGTTTGAGGTGTAAAACAAGCAATGTCTGCACCTGAAGGAAAACAAAGGCCTGAAAGAAGCTAATAAAATGACAAAAACGGGAGTTTTATTTAAGTAATTGTTTTTTGTTTTATTATTTAATAATTAAAAAAACAACGTTGCGCTGATTAAATGGGCTGATCATGGCCCTTCAAACATCGGCCAAAATGATGTCCGATATTTGCAGATTGTTTCTACCTTTACATCATCATTTGAATTCATGGAAATATCATTAAAATCCATATCATAATTTATACTGGTAATGTTAACCAAAGCGGTACTAGTTGTACAAGGAATTGACCTGGATGTCACTACTTTACACACAACCTTAAGTTACTCTTTGTTGGAAAAAATAAAAGATAAATAATAATAATGTATAAAATATGACGCACATTCAGCTTCTGCTCACACACATATGACAAGGATTAATGTGCTTTATCAATTCAAGGATTATTTGAATCCATTGCACCAGACAATGTATTCTGGGAATTAAAAATGAGTTATTTTTTTACTTATAAGATATTTACAGGTGACTCCCGCTGTTCATGTAGAATAGGAATCAGGCCAGCTCACACATGCTGAAAATCCACACAGAATTTTCGACCATTAAATTGTATCTGGGTGGCTCAGTGAGCAATTGTTAGCACGTCCGCCTCACAGTTAGGAGGTTTGATTCTATCCCTGTGTGGAGTTTGCATGTTCTCCCCGTGCCTGTGTGGGTTTTCTCCGGGCACTTCGTTTTCCTCCCACATCCCAAAAACATGCTTGGAAGGCCGATTGAGCACTCCAAATTGCCCTTAGGTGTGAGTACAAGGTCCGGATGGTTGTTTGTTTGTGTGTCCTACGATTGGCTGCAACCGATTCATGGATGGATGGATGGAGGGAGGGAGGTAGGGAGCGAGGGATGGAGGGATTGTAAGTGAGGGGAAATATGTTATTTGGACATTACATTCTTTTTAAATTAATTTACGATTAATCAGTCTTTTACTATTTTTTTTAAACCCCAAATCGGCATTGACCTCAAAAATTAATTCCCTAATACAAGTATCTAAATAAAAAAAATACTAAGTATTGAAGTAGTTTCTCAGGTTAGTGTGTGATATTGAGTTGTGACCAACATAAAAACAGTGGCGCTTGTGAGGTCTCTTGTTTCCAAATGGGCTAGCCTGACTCTTCTGCCTTATGGGTTTTTCCCAAATGAACTGAGCCAACGAGACAAATGGTGCTTCTGGCTCCATGCCTGTACTATCACCTTGTGCTATCAGGTGACATTGTGAGACACTTTTAGACCCAAAAGTGCTGGGAAGCCGATGTTGCCGTGGGTGAGTGTTGATGATGGGGATGATGATAGCGTCTGTGCCAGCGGCAGAGTGTGTGTACTGCTTCCGCGTGATGGATATCCCCATCCCAGATGGCAGACTGGCGAGACAAACCCTCTCTCGGCCGGCATGAGGTGCGAGTGAGCTGGCCTCTATCTCTCCACCAAGGTCACAGTCAGCAGGACATCGGCAGGAAGAAGCCCCCACCCCATGAATGAACAGACTTCACCGCTGACAGCTATTTAATTGTTACCTTGCAGAACTGATAAGGCGATTCCGCAGGAGAATGAGGTTCGCCTCTATCTTGATGTTTCTTTTGGCGAACCCCCCAATCTGACCAAGAACTAATTCTTTGAAAGTGGATGGACATCTTTTAATGGTGTTCCAGAGGGTCTGAGGCAAGGCCAGTCGGGAGACTTGTGAAAAAAACAGCATCATCGACTTTGAACCAGATCCAGTTCTGATGGGGTTTTTTTCTATCATTAATACAAACAACAACAGTAAGTCCAGTTGCGAATGATCACACACATTTTGATTGTGATACTTAAGAATTTGCAGTAAAGAGCAAAAAGTCCCAGCAACGGTGATTTCAAAATAAAATGGCCGACTTTTGTCCTTTCCAACATACAGTAAGTTTTAAACACATACAGTAAGTTTTGAGTGTATTGTTGTGGGTCTGCTCCTAATATACATGCCCACCAAAGTTAATGTTACTATGAGAGACTGGTTTGAAAGGGTGAATTTCCACAAACCTCTGAGAGTATTTGGAGACCTTGCGCCTACAAGTCCTGCTCTATGAACAACATTTTTCAGCAGGATGAGCACCCCTGAACATTTGAAGACCTTTTGCATAAGTAAAAGCACTCAAGGAGATAATACATTTAGTCATAATAACAGCAAATAAGCAAGAGGGCCCTAACAATACATCCTGCTTGTTGAGTCAGTTGTCAAGTCCACGAGTGACAAATCACTCTGCACCCCGCACACCCACCTAGCACATTTTTAACTGGAGCCAATGCGTTTAGAGTGACAGCACCTCACCACCCGTGAGGTCAAGATAGACATCAGGAACCTTTTCGAGAAGAGTCATTACCATTTAGCCTTTTGCCATCCATTCCCATACCAGCGGCAGAGAGCAAGAGATAGAGAAAATCTTCCATTTTTCACCGTGCAAGACCTTTTGAGTTCTAATTGTGACATAGATCATAAATGGTGTCACGCATCCCTTGGGTAGAGCGGCGGGTGTGGATAGGCGTTGATCAGAATGTAGCGGCTCTACAAATGTGAGATGATTTTTATTGTGCCTCGCAAGTCGCATGATAAAAACGTGACATTTGAGGTTTACGTAATCAACCCACAATGAGCCTCCGTGTGTGCTTTGGCATCCAAACGACTACATGCATCCACTTAAATTGGATGTTGATTAAATAGGGAGAATAATAATAATAATCCATAAAGGGTAGAAAGTATTACAAATGAATAAGCACTGGGGTAGACACACTTCAAAATTGTTTTGTTATGAAACAATCTTTTTTATTATTGTGGTTTTAGGCACCTACCGATCAAGCACAAGCAACCAACCGTCTGTCCGACCAATTTACTTAACTCCTGCACCTGACTTAACCACATAAACTACCAAATTACTACACCACCTCTTTACCAGTGAAATATTCAAATGTGGGGAGGAAATTTGCAGAATGAAAGTGTGAGACACAACTCTTTACATGAAGTATCAGCTGTGCTTACTTAATTCCTACCTTGCCACTTTGCTGCCAAAATGTCTGAACTCCTTACAGTACCAAACTAAATCCTTTACCTGTGAAATATTCAGTAGGGTTGGAATGTATTGAAAATTTAAAGCACTATGGCTGACACAGTTAACAACCTCAACCTTGGAAAAGGTGGTTGTCTTTTTATCACTGCAGCCTGTATACATTATTTTTGGCTGTACTCCACTCAGCTGTGCCACTCTCAAGTGCAGAGGTCGAGTGCACTCAGCCTCATTGGGACAAGTAAATGGAACACAGCCATTACTGATGCTGCGCTGACACCTGTGTTGGCTGCGGTGTGCCGCCGTGAAGGTTATTAAGATATAAGCGTGTCACTTACTTATGTATCGCCACAAGTGGAGGAGGAAGAGGGTGGTCGCCATGGAAACAAGTAGGTATAAGCACAAGGCCAGACTAATTGCCTCAGCAGCCAATCAGACTAAAGCCAGTTTTTGTACTACAAAGCCTCAAATGAGTGTTAGCATGTTACCTGGCAGCTTCCGCGGTCACAGAGGTGGCTAGCTTCAAAGAAGCGTCTATCGCCACGGTAACAGGGCTGTGTACCGCTGTGAAGATGTATATCAGCCACTGACGTAAAACGCTGTAAACCGGTCAAACGTAGGTCACTGTAGACGGAAGCAGCCCTGAGGTGTGAGCATAACGATCGCGTTTTTCCCTTTTGTCTTCTTATTCTCGGTAAGGAGATTTGACCCAATTTCAGAAATGTACAGCTTTGCTGACACATACAAAGCAGAAATGGAACCACTGACGTGGCAGCCCGTTTAGGCAGAAATTACTTTGGTCTGAATTTATAGCATCTTATCTGTGATGGAAAACAACTGGACGGATGAAAGTTTTACTACTTCAAAAGGCTTCTGTACACTACTTTGTTATTTATTCTACATCCCTTTTAGGCAAAAAATACTCTGGTTCAAATTTATGGACAGATGGATGGATGTTTTTTTTAAAGGAAGTTTTAGTTTTTTAAAGGCTTCATTCTTCCTAGCTGCAGCTCCCTTCTTTGGTAGCCTTTTCCTCCTTGAAAAACTTGCATTTCTTTGAAAAACAATACATTTCAATATGATGAAAGCCAAAAAAAAACAACCTTAAAGCGCATATTGAATTAAATTGTCCATTTCAAAGTAAAAGGGTTGGCCGCCCTCGAAACGTGACCATGAATCTTGTGGGGGTTGTGTCACATATAAAAGTCTAGACCGAGTCCATATATTATTCCGATGGTAGGGGTCGCGGTGCAACGTTGCTGCCATGTGGAGGCCTATTTACATGAAGGCGTGTAAACGCAGACCGCTTGCACACTTCTCAAGGTGATCCATCATGCTTTTTATCGGGCTTGTCAAATCTGCTGAACTTGCTGTTTGTGTTCCCCAATGCTTTTCCCCCTCTTCCAAATGAGGCTGAAGCCAGGGGTTATTTTTATTCTGTTTGGGGCTGCATTACATGCTGTTAAAACCATCAATGTTTTTTTTCCCAGCAAATCCGGCAAACAATATCATCTTAGCGGTAAATTTGAGCGGTTGTACTGTCACTTTATCTGCAATTTGTACAGATGAAATGACAAATCCTAGGATGTGGGAGAAGGGCTCCAAGGTCACTCCACAAAGTCCACATCCACTAATGCCAGAGCCTCTTTTGTCTCCCATCTCCCCTTGGAGGCATTCAATTGTACCAAGACCTTGTGCTCTGTGGCCTTCACTCCGACGTCCATGCACGCGAGCATGAAACATGTCAAGTCAAGTCAAGTTTATTTGTATAGCCCCAAATCACAAGCAGTCTCAAAGGGCTTCACATAGACAGAAATTGACAATTATTCTCAAAGCATCCCCTGATCTTAAGCTCCCAAAAGGGCAAGGTAAAACTTAAAAACCCCTAGCAGGGGAAAATGAGAAACCTTGAGAAGGGACCACAGATGGAAGGATCCCCCTTTCAGGATCACCAGGTTGAAATGGATGCAGAGAGGGCACAAATGATACAACATGAAAATCAATTAAATAAAAAGTGGATGTCCATGTCACAGCAGAGGGCTGCCGAAGGAGCCCTCAATTGTCCTGGCAGTGTGGATAAATAAAACATTAACGTACTAGATATGAATCAGTCTGTAAAAGTTTAATCAATTAGCCCCCAAACTATTTAGAATTTTACAAATGTCAGAGTGGCCAATACAGTAGAATTTGAAATGAATGGTTGTATGGACAAGTTTGTTTAAAAAGCCCCTGGACCTGACTTTCTCCTTGCCTATTTTTTTGCCACCTCATTTAGGCGTCAAACATTTGGGCCTAGGTTTATGGTGCCCACTGTTGGTTGGTATGATATTGAAAACGTAGATTTTTTTTAATTCAAAAAGTTCCAATACCTCATTTTATCTCCACCCAGCTATTTACTTGGTAGTTGGTTTAGGCAACAAAGACTTGGACCTGTGAAATACTTGGATCTGAAATGATTACACCCTCTGTTTGTTGATTGCTGCGGTAGAAAATAGACGAATGGGTGTGTGTCAGTTCAAAATGACCCCATCCCTGACTTTAATCTCTTCCTGTTCAGGCAGCCAACACTTGGGCTGGTCATAAAACAACAAGAGTACCCATAAAACATTCAGTGTGGAAAAATAAAATATCCATTTTGTCTGGCTGAGTTTGAACACCAACTCATGTTAATCAGTTGGAATGAAACTTGTTTGACAGAGTGGCTTAAGTGTGATTTCGTGTCTCTTGTTTTGGGAGGATCGTATTCAATTATTTTGCACTAGAATCTATTTCTGACTTCTTTTTTTAACTACTTGCTTATTGCTACTTAATCTTGATTTACATTCAGCTCATTAAGAATCAACCAATGTGGAGACCCGAAGATGAAAACATAAAAGAGTAAGGCGCAGGGCAGGGTTCAAACTAATTACGCTTGATGACGGATCAAAAACTATTCTTCCATCTGTTTAAACAATGCTGTAATAGAACTTGAAAAATAACACAACTTTTACTACTAATTATCATATTGGCCCGAATATAAGACGACCCTGATTATAAGACGACCCCCTCTTTTTCCAAGACTCAAGTTTGAAAAAAGACTTTTTGAACGCCAAATTTAATTTTTATACAGAATATAATTACAGTATATCTGAAACAAATGATTATAACAATATTTTCGAGAGAAAAAGCATGCTATTTTGCCTCATTCACATCATGCACAAACTGTCTATCACATCTTAATATCTGAACATTTAAATATGTAAACTAAAGCGTAATCACATTTGTAAAATGAATGGCTTCTGGTTTTACCATTTTCTGTTATCGCTTATTTTCTTCTCTTTTCTTTCTTACCGCTATTATTATTTTTCTTCTTCATGCTACCGCTATTTTTATTTTTATTCTTCGCACTGGAGAGTTAAGTTCAGCATTCACTTTAAAGATATCTTTTTTTTTCTATAAGATAAGATAAGATAATCCTTTATTATTCCCTCAATGGGGAAACTCCTATGTTAGCAGCAGTACACTTAACATATACACACACACACGCATGCGGGGAAGGGGGTAAAAGATTTTAAGAAGTAGAAGTTACAAATTCAACTTTTTGTAACTTGATTGTGGTGACAATATGATTCATCATAACAACATATATGCATTTTCATTTAATATTTAACTTACTTTCATTCTTAAATTCATTATATTAAAATGTTTTACCTCCCAAAAATCGTCACTTTATTGACAGACTGCTGCTGACACGTCCGAACACTTTGTCAAGTGTGATGAAAAACCACTAGTTGTCATAGTAGCATCCATGTTAGGGACAGAATGTAAAAACCAGAAGGTCGAGGAGCAAATCTGTGTTTATTTATTTAAAAAAAAAAAGCATGATCTAATCTAGACAGATGACAGGCCCAAGCAGTTAAACATCTGCGTAAATCAGCATGATTGACGGCTAATTTTTATTTTTACATCTTAATGATGAAACCCCCCCCCCCCCCGCAGTATTTTTTCATTTTCTATCGTCGCCACTTGCTCTGACTAACACTTATTTAAATCAGCATTGACGTGCTCACTCGGACCCCGCCGGCATCAGAAAAGCCAAAATAGGTGCTCAGTGAGTCTTTCCGTACAACATCGAAAATCACTTGTTGGAATGCTGAGCTTTTTTTTTTTTTTCCTTTTTATCTGTTAGCGTCAAAGCTTTAAAGCAATTACAAGCTGTCTTCACGGAAGCAGCAGTGAGTGGGAGGTGCCAGGAGGTCGGGAAGGGGGGGGGGGGGCTTTGGGTGTGACCCTGGCTCACATCTCAACATGGTGTTTGTTCAGGCTAATGTGTTTGCACTGTGTTCCCCGCAGCCACAGCAGCTTCGTCGTAGGCCACTGTGATCAAAACGAGATGGTCGTGAAAAGGCGCCAGGGGACGGATGGGCGAATGTGACGGACTATGATTGCAGTGGATGTTCTGCAGTCCCTGTACAAATGAGTGAACACTAGTAAACGTGAAAATATAGGGTGTATCAAAGCTGGAAGGTGGCAAGTTATGGGACGGGCAGCGTTTCCCAACATCTCACTCTCGCCACAACCCTTCTTAAGCAAAGCTGGGGGGGTTTCTTCAATTGCCAGCCATGGCATACAGTAACTGTCCATGTTTGTGTGCCTGCGTGCATGTGTGATAGTGAGGGAGAGCAGGTGTCAGAAAACTGTGCCATGTACGTATATCTGAAGAAAGAGCTTGTTTGCATGTTTTGGTATAACGGATTGATGACCAGGGTTAGAGTTTCAAACGAGGGTTTCAAATCTGGTTTTTGGGACAGACTTAAAATTTCAAACAAAGGCTAGGGATTAATATTTCGGGTTTTAAGGCAATATTATGTTTAGGTAAGGTTTAAAAAAAAGCTAGCAATGTCTTCTATTGTACTTTTTTTAAATAAAATGTATGCCTGTCCTAAACAAGAAGTTTAACCTCAGAAAAATTCAGCATTTATGACACTGAGACTTTTTTGTGATGACAAAGACGTTTCAGAGTGGTTGCCTGTCCATGAGAGTCCACCTGAGACACTTTTGATGGCAAATAATGATTTTTATATCTCCTCTTACTGGCAATGCACTTTCTTTTTAGGTTATGTTGCCCATAGTAGCGTTTTACGGCTCTGTAAAAAAATGCAATCAAGCGTCCAATCCAATTACTGTCATCATCGTGATGTATTAAAGTCAATTCTGTGGAGCTGGGCTTATTAAAGTGGATTCCAGGGGTCATTTGCTGCTTAATTGACTCGCCAGAGAACAGCAAAGCACACAGCCAAGAGGGTTTTCTCACAGTGGAGGTGTCCCGCGTGGCCGCAGGTGCATATCGCCAAGCTTGCGTTCCAGGCGTTAAGGGCGGCCTCGGGAAAACGGCGGGGAAACAAGGAGTGACTAAAGTCAACGCAGAGAGGTTAAGTAGAAAATGTTGAAATACTGTAGCTCAGTGACAGTGGGGAAATAATTGAGTGCGAGCAGCAAACCTGTTGGTGGGGTCTCGGGGGTAAAAAATAATGTTATCGGGCCAGAGGGAATTGCGGCGGTTTGTCAGGACGATGAAATGGGAGTGGATTTGACTGCGAGGTGACAGGAGCTTGCAGGTAACAGTTTGGGGACATGCACAATGTAGAACTACACAAAAGAATCTGAAAGTGTGATACAGTAGTTTTTTTTTTTTTTTCCAATTCAATACAGTATTTGTTAAACACAGTTCAGTTGTATATAACCTTTATGTACAATACATCTGACCACATGATATTCTCCCAATCCTCTTCTGGATCCTCCATAAGCTCTCTGGCAAACTTCATAAACTGGCTTAAGCAGGGTGCACTGCAAGATTTGATTCCATCAGCCCGGTCATGTGCTCATGATGCTAACTTTTGTTACTTTGCTCCCAGCTTTCTGCAGGCCATTCGCCAATGTCGTTGTGGGATTTCTGCTCACCGTTTTCATGATCATTTTGATCCCACAGGGATGTTATCTTGCATGGAGCCCCAAACCGGCCCTTGCGTGTCTGTTACTGGCAAAATACTCATTTTCCACCATCATTTTCAAATAGATTCTCGTAAAATCCTAAAATGTGATTTTCAGGATTTTTTTTTCACATACTGTATCTTTCAGTTAATATGTACGTATGAGAATAATTACAGACCTCTGTCATAATTTTAAGTGAGAGCAATTGCACCATCAGTGGGTGACTAAATACCGTTTTGGCATAGTCTCTATACATGTAAAATATTATAATCATATAAATGATTCGATTTTATTCGGCTCTTATTAGATGATGTCAGCTCAGATGACGAGTCACACACATGGATATAACCGTAGCATTTGTTTTTGTCTTGGTAAGACTTTGTGAAGATTGTTTCACATGTAGGCTTGCCATGTCTTAAAGACGATAGTGAACAAAGTCCAGTACATATAGTGATTTTTTTTCCATTGTGCTTTCTTGCCCCGTGTGCCTCCAGTTAGTAATGTGAGACAACAAAGATATTATTTTACAC